>NW_020539724.1:399852-473772 GCF_003426905.1 Ctenocephalides felis
AAGTTTTGTAAAACAAATTATAGCAAATGCATATATATAGGTCCTTAACAGGCAAAAGTAGAAAAATATCGCATTAAAATAATAAAATAGCAATTGAGTTAATTATAAAATGCTGAAATATATGCAGATATTTTCTACACAACATGACAAACTAATTTTTGTAAAATAATTATTTAGTCAAGCTATTGACTTGGTAATTAGCAATTAATATTGGATTGATTATATATTTAATTGCAAACTGGTTATATAATATATTTACATATTAGTATACTTTAAAGTTTAATTTGAATTCACAATGCAAAAAGCGTAATCCTTTGACTAATTTGTTGATATTCAAAATTACAAACTAATTACGTACATATAATCTGTAGATCAAATATGAAATTGAAAACCCTATATCATTTGTTGAAGTTTTGATTAATCAATTATATACATAATGGTTTTGCTTAGGGTAGGGCGGGGCTAGTTGAGCAAATTTTTACTTAAACGGATGTAGCTCCTCAATGAAAAGTCTCAATAAATTGCTATGCGGCTTAATGGATTGTCGTTATCGCTTAACAGTGTTAATACTATTTTTTGGTAATTAGTAAAATTTAAAAGCTACAGCTGTTCAAATGCAAAAAGTCAAGTGTGCTCGATGTACCCCATAGGTGGGGCAAGTTGAGCACTAAGAAAGTATAATGAAATCATAGGTTCAATGTCGATTGGTGATAAAATAAAATAAGTTTTTAATAATCACTTCTATATTTATAGTCTTTATTGACAGAGAAAACAAAACTTGTAGTATTTTTTTTGAATAATTAACCAAAAGTAGAATCAACAAAACAATATCGTACTTTAGGAATTATTTTACTATTATATGCAGTAATTTTATTTAAATCAATATTATTTTTTATATTATTACTCATACGCTTAGTTTAAATCTTAAAAATATTAATTTTTAAAAGTTAATGGTAATTGTCTTAGTGATAGAACAAGTTTAGCAACTATGCTCGACTAACCCAAACTTGAAAAAAATAGAGTTTATAAAAAAAAAACGTGAGAATTATACCCAGAATCACTGTGCATATTAAAAGTACTATAATTATATGGAAGAATAACATTTACCTGATCAAAAATAAATAACATTTGACTAAACCAGACGAAAATTCGCGATGAATTACTTTTTTACTTTTTGGTCTCAAAATAATCAAAATTGCTCAACTTGACCCTATGCTCAACTAGCCCCGCTCTTCCCTACCTTATAACTATTAAAAGATTAAAAATCTAATATTCGATTATTTGAATTCAATACAATACAATACAATACAATACAAATTTATGCAATCTTATCTCATCGATTGCGCAATTATTTGTATAAATTTGATACTTTACTAAACAAAAAATTCAAGTATCCACTGTAATTTTAAATTAAAAATTAAAAGTTTTTAATTCTAATTTCATAATTTTACTAGCAATAACACGCAAAATGAAAATGTCGCAATTTATTGAACACAAGTCTTTAGTGAACAAAATGGTTTATAAATCTGACAAAGATAAAAAATAATGAGCATTTAGCGCAGTTTCAAGAATATCAAGCTGTGGTATTAGTTTTGATTGATCGATTAATAAAAAACGATTTTTTCGAATAAATTATAATGAGATTTCAACGCTATCGACTGTACTTAATACAGTTTCAATGATTGTTACATAATTGAATGTGAGAATTTTATTTGAATAGGACGTAACAAAACATCTACCTATAATGATATCGTGCGAGGGCACGTAGTTCAATTACAAAAATTTCATTATCATTTTGGTTTTCTACGTAGTTAAAAGGAATCATTCTAATGCACCCAAAAGTAATACATTATAATATAAAACACTGAATTTATTTAACAAAACAAGAAAAAACTACGTCATCTTTTTTTAAAAATATAACAACTCGAAAACTGAATTTGTAATTGTTTCGCAAGTCAAAACTATTAGCAGTAAAATTATTAAGCAACTCAGTCTACTTTAAACTAATATTTGAAACTTCAAATGGATGGATGATTTCAAATGATCCAGAAAATTCTAGTGATATATAAATCAAAATGTACTCGGAAGCCGCAGTAAACTGCGTACACACAATCAATTCATTTGTGTAATGAAAGCCTAAACTAATATTTTAAAATTTAAATGGATGGATGATTTCAAATGATCCAGAAATTCTAGTGATATATAAATCAAAATGTACCCGGAAGCCGCAGTAACTGCGTCCACGCAATCAATTCATTTTGTATAATGAAAAGCCTAAGCTAATATTTTAAAATTTGAATGGATGGATGATTTCAAATGATTCAGAAAATTCTAGTGATATATAAATCAAAATGTACTCGGACGCCGCAGTAACTGCGTCCGCGCAATTAATTCATTTCGTACAAGAAAAGCCAAAATGATCAAAACTGAAAATAAACCTGCAAGTTCTACGTATTACGGAAAATTCGGTACCCACGAAATCAACTTGACGACCTTAAAATTAATACAAGAAATATGTACCACTGACCTTTTCTCCTGTAAACTGTAGACTGCATCAGGTTCAATTCCTCATGTAAATTACACTGCATCAATTTTAATTTCTCCTGTGAAATGGACTGCAACATCTTGTCTGGACTACCAAATTGTTGTAACTGCAATAGAAATCATTATCATTAGATACGCGTGAAATGATTTTATTGTATAAGAATATTGCATTTCGATATAAGTTAATAGTTACCTCAATATGTAGAAAACGTAATTTCGAAAACGGAATCGCAGATTCGATACACAATTCATTTCACTCACTGAACATACTAGACTACATACCGAAATTTAAAAAATCAAAAATTAAAATAAAAGAACTATGAAGAACACAATTACGAACACTTGAAATTAATATAAAATTATCACGGTATTTCCAAACAAAGCAACGATTGCAACTAAATTAAAGTGAATTCAATTCGAAACAATGCCGAACTTACATAACAAGCCGGTCAACTACGTCCGCTTCACCGAGAGCCTTCTGTCCGAAACCGCAGTCAAAATTGAAATGAGAACTGCTCTCGCAGGCCAAGCGCCACAATCCCCACTCGAGGCGTGGCCTATCCCCACTCGAGGCGTGGCCTATATCTTTGTCCTTGTTCTGCTCAGTAATTCTATGCGTGGAAAAGAGTGCGAAATAGTACTCGAGCGCACTCGCACATGATACAGTTGTCCTTCTCTGTCCGCAGTATTGCATAATGACCGATCGGCTTCCGAAAGAACCTCCGCCATTATTATGTGCTTCGCCATTACTATGTCTGTCGGCAAAGTGCAACGTAAAATTACAATCGACATATAAAGGAACTCTTTGTCAAATTTGCGTTATTTATCTAAAGTAATTGATAAAATTTTTATATGTTATTACATATTAGTCCACAAAAATGCGTTTTTTTGACTTGTAACTGTTAGAATACAATTTGTTATGTAAAAGATTGTTTAGGGGCTTTGCAATGTAATATTATCGGTACCTACTTATTGCACACCTAATTAAATTTCACAAAACTTCATTATTTAATTTTGTTTAAAAATAATATTATTAGGAAAGTCATTAAACATTATATACCGGTTTGCAGATAATTTATAAGGTTTTTAAAAATATGTAATAATATATTTAAATTACTTATAATGAAATATGGATATAAAAAACAGCAGTCAAAAAAAACTACAGACTAAAATGCAATAAAATGCCACATTGATTTGATACAAATATTTGCTTGTTTTTAAAAATCATTTATTATAAAATTGATTTCACGGAATATTATAAAAACACATCGAGCTGATTAATTATGGTCAAGATCGCTTTTTGTTTAAGTAATTAATAATATTTAAATTATTTGTATTCCATGTTTGAATTGAATAAAATGTTGCTAACTGTCATCAATTGTCATACAATACTTGATTTAGTTAAATATTTTATTATCAAAGTGTTGCTATTTTGCATCTAATACATATCTCGTAAAATAATAGATATATTTCTTATTGATTTAGCTGATTATTTTCAAGGAAAGTTAATGCAAATTTCCTGGAAGCAATATGACAACTAGTTATTTATGTTAGAACATTTACACTTCTACAATACTTGAATTAGTTATAAATTATATTCAAAGTGTTTCTATTTTGTATCATAACTAATGTAATTTTCTCCACATTTTATTCAAAAAAAATTTTTAATAACCTTAGCTATTACCTAAAATATGTCCCTTTTTCATATGTTAATCCCTAATAAGTGAATCGTAAGAACAACAGAAAGGCAAAGCCAAAATAAGATTAGGATTATGACTTAATTTAAATTAACTTCAATATCCGATGTTTGTAACAATATAGTTTTTATATACAAAATTTAAAAAATAAAATTACTTAAATCTTATATTTCATTACAATAGAATTATTTCTTTAGTAAAAAGATGCAATGATACTCAAATTACTGTACACATCAACATTAAAGACTGATCCAATTTAATGCTGCTTTATTTCAACAAAGTAATTATGTACTTCGATGAAAACGTTTTGAATTCATTTGTTGTATTTGTTGTACAAATAGTTTGCTTTTGTTAATAGTATAATTCAAAATTGATTTAAATGTAAGAATTAATTTCATATAATCATCAAGGTTTGCGATGCAAAACAGCTTTGCATTTTACAAATCTTTTATATAAGTAGTAGCATTATATATTAATATGTCATATTAAACTTAAATAGAAAATATACAAAAATACATTATATTTTTATTATTATTATTTATTACTATAAATGAAGAGAAGACTGCTTCTTGTACGATAACTATAGTGATATATCGAGTTCATGCCCATTTATATTTGAGAACATATGCAAATATTATTCTCAGCTAGTAAGTACTCGCATTCCATCAACAGTTCCTTCTGAATTAATTAAACATAGTTTTAGTTATGTAAATATCATATAAAAGAAATCAGCTTTATCGATAATGTTTGATTTACGTCCTGTCAAATCGATCGATCGCTTATTTTCGATCAAAACGATAACAAGCGCGACCGACAGCAGGGACTCTAACCAGCTCTAACTAAAATCGCGAAACAGACATTTGTTCGAAGCATAGATAAAAGAAGAGATCTGTAACGACCTGGCAACCCACATCGCACCTCAACTTGACTATTAAACTATCTTTGGCTTTTACTTATGTTTGACATCGACAGTAATCATGTCGCCAACATGAAAAATTTTAATAAACAGAATCAACATAGTTGTATTTATTATTAAAACGGTAATATTTCTAATAAATAATACAAGTAATGAAGGTAATAAATACAAGTAATGCCACCTATGATGATGGGTATACCACCGATGATGGGAATGAGGCCACCTATGGGTATGCCCCCAATTGGACCACCGATGATAGGACCCATGGGACCTATTCCGATGCGTCAGCCTATGATGAACGGATCTCAGACTAAAAGCTAAGAGTCAAAATGGAGCTAGTGTTATCAAATAGGATTTAAGGAAAAGACGATGTAATATAATTTAATGAAATGATATTGTAATGTATAACGCTTATTTACATACATATATTAAATATATTAAGTACATTTTTAAATATATTACTTTTTATTTTAAGGCCTTTTGATTAATGGCAATTATTTGATGAATCGAGCATAAATATTACAAATTGATATTGATATAAAATTACAAAAGTTTTCATGTCTAATAGTTGAATATAATAATTAACCATTCTTTCACATTATAAATAAAATATACAATTTACATAGTAGTTAGCCTAGACATTCTATAACTTAGTTCTATACACAAACAAAAATGTGTCTCAAAGAGCAGTTTCTAAAGTTGGAGATGGCGGTTTAGGTATTTCACTCTTTCTGATGCTTTGTCCCCCTGTTGTGATTCCTGTATAGTGGCCGTTTTTAAATTGTGCGGTTATTTGTAATTGGCTTGTATTATTAGAGGCTAAAAATTGGGCTCTTTGTGATTGCAATAATTGGCTCCTTGAAATATTTGAAGTCATCCTAGGATTTTTTATTAACTCAGACTTCATGAAATTGTTTTCTTCTATTTTTAAAAATAAGTTTTCTTTCAATTTTGAACCAGGAACTTTATCTATGGAATCACTGTGCTTACTTGGCGATGACTCAGATTCTTTGATAGGGTAGATAGAGACTAGGATAAGCAACGATGCAAGTATCGAAGTCTTCAATCCATCAACCTGTAAAGAAAAACAAAAACATAAGTATCAAAATCATTTGCATGAGAAATTAAATTAAAGTCTCAATTTTAAAAACTTACATTTAATCAGGTCGGTTGAAAAAAACGCAGCAATCAGTTAGCAAAGCCTGAATTGGCAAGTCTGGATCATTTTGTAAAAGACATCATCGGCATCAAAGTCTGGGAGACCATTCAAAGTGTCCAAGTCTGGAAGAAAAAATAAACATAAATATCAGAAACAATAAAATTAAAGACTTGAAATACCAAGTGTATTTCATCACAAAGTCTTTGTTAATTAATAACAAAGACTTTGCGTTGAAATACTAAGTGTATTTCATCAAAGTCTTTGTTAATTAATTAACATAGACTTTGCGTTGAAATACCAAGTGTATTTCACACAAAGTCCATAATTAATCACCTTGATTAATTAACAAAGACTTAATGATGAAATACCAAGTGTATTTCAACACAAAGTCCATTAATTAATCAACATGATTAATTAACGAACACTTTGCATTGAAATACCAAGTGTATTTCAACACAAAGTCCTTGTTCATTAATCAACATGATTAATTAACAAAGACTTTGTCTTAAAATACCAAGTGTATTTCAACACAAAGTCAGTTAATTAATCAGCTTAATTAATTAACAAACACTTTGCATTGAAATACCAAGTGTATTTCATCGCAAAGTCTTTGTTGATTAATCAAGTTAATTAATCAACATGAACTTTTTAATACTTTAAAATATTAATAAAACACGTACTTTGCCGAGATGCTCGCAGCCACTTTCCCCTCATTGTTTGCACAATTCTTCAATGCCATCAAAGTATGACCAATGCATGCAGCTACTGAAAATAAAAACAATTTATTAGTTAAATACAATCAAATATTTTTCTAGTAACTACAATCAAATTGATTAATTAACAAACACTTTGCATTGAAATACAAAGTGTATTTCAACACAAAGTCCTTGTTCATTAATCAACATGATTAATTAACAAACACTTTGCATTGAAATACCAAGTGTATTTCATCGCAAAGTCTTTGTTGATTAATCAAGTTAATTAATTAACATCGACTTTTTAATACTTTAAAATATTATTAATAAAACACTTACTTTGCGTAGATGCTCGCAGCCACTTTCCCCTCTTTGTTCGCACAATTCTTCAATGCCATCAAAGTATCACCAATGCATGCAGCTACTGAAAATAAAAACAATTTATTAGTTAAATACAATCAAATATTTTTTAACTTACTACGATCAAATCAAAAATTTGTAAAGTTAATTCGAAAGCTATTCATTTAATTGGAATCATTCATTAAGTTCAATTATTTATTCAGAACAAAGTTTATTCACTTTAAAACTAAACTTTATTTTAAACAATATATTAGCTAAATATTTTTAAAGTCAAAACAAATTGTTTCATTAATTCGAAAAGTCTTGAACAAACAAAGTTTATTCACTTTAAAACTAAAGTTTATTTATACAACAAGTCAAATATTTTATACATCAGTTTATTTTATACAATAAGTTTATTCTATACAATATTATCAAGTTAATTCGAAAAGTCTTAATGAATGATTACAATCAAATTAAGTTATTTCAATTATTTATTTCAAACAAAGTTTATTTACTTTAGAACAAAACTTTATTTTATACAAGTCTATTCATTAATAAGTACTAATACAAATATAAATACTTACATTTAATAATCGCTGCAAACAATCCACAATTTCTTCAAACACCATCCAAGTGACAGTGGCTCGGGGTGGATCGTCATCATTCTTAAGCACCATCATCAGTAATAGCATTCTTGGGCAATGGCAAGTTGAGATAGTACTCATCAAAGACACTGAAAATAAAAAATACATTTATTAGTTAAACAGTCTTCATTTATTTCATTATTTTTTTTAAGTAAAATACATTTTAGTAAACAAATTAACAAGTCTTGATCTATAATTTTTTTTTAATTTATTAAAAACTAAAGATATTTAATTGACACCAGCTATTACAATTCATTAGTTAAGTATTCTTTAAGTAAAAAAAAAATTCCTAAGTTGATTCGAAAAGTCTTCATTAATGAATGATTACAATCAAACTACAATCAAATAACAAATTTATAAAGTTAATTCGAAAGCTATTAATTAAATTGGAATCATTAATCATTAAGTTCAATTATTTATTTGAAACAAAGTTTATTCACTTTAAAACTAAAGTTTATTTTATACAAGTCAAATATTTTATACAATCAGTTTATTTTATACAACATTGTCAAGTTAATTCGAAAAGTCTTAATTAATTAATTATTACAATCAAATTAAGTTATTTGAATTATTTATTAATTATTAAATTAAATTAATTATTTATTTCAAACAAAGTTTATTCACTTTAACACAAAAGTTTATTTTATACAAGTCTATTTATTAATAAGTACTAATAAAAATATAAATACTTACATTTCTTCAAACGCCATCCAAATGACAGTGGCTCGGGGTGGACCGTCATCATTCTTAAGCACCATCATCAGTAATAGCATTCTTGGGCAGTGGCAAGTGGGTAGTACTCATCAAAGGTACTGAAAATGAAAAAATACATTTATTAGTTAAACAGCCTCAATCTATTTCATGGAATTTTTAAGTTAACTACATTTTGGAATTTTTAAATAAGGAATTATCAAGTCGAATAATTATATTTTTTTTTTCCAATAAAAAAAGGATGTTTCATTTACATCGACTATTACAACTATTACAACTATTACATTCAAAACAAAGTCTATTGAATTAAAACAAATCATTGAAATTATAATCAATACATTTTATTTAAACAATCTTTTCTTTCAAAATTAAATACATTAACAAAGTCTAAAGTGTAAATAAAATTGTTAAGACATTAACTTTAAATTTATAATGCAGTATATTTTTTTTTTATTTCAATTAATAACAAAAGATATTTAATTAAAAGTAATCTATTATAAACTACAACTATTAAATTCTAAACAAAGTCTATTAAATTCAAACAAGTCATTTTAACTCAATTTAAGGGGGTATTCTAGTGTAGAAATTCAAACAAATCGGTTTTTGAAAATTTGAATTATTTTTGGAGATATAGGCATTTTACTGACTCGGTCTCTATACTGGTTTGGCTTCACACAAAACTTTAACATTTTTTCAGATAGTCTTCTAAGACTAACTATCTATAAGTTTCTCAGAACTTACTTTTTTAATACTCTTGTCACGATTTCTGAAGTTCTACTCGACCAATTTATTTGAAATTTTCAGATAGTCTTCTTTATAGATCTATCTATAGTCTGAGCTAGAATCATCCCGAAATTCCTATTTTTAATATTTTTAAAACATTCGAGAAACTCAAAAAAACAACTTTTTTTTTCAAACAGTCGCCAATTTGTGAAAACATATTTTTTTTTTACTTATTGTTAGTTCAACCAATTGCGACATCATTGTAAATTAATAATCTTTTCATTCTTTACATTTTCCATGGCTAGGAAGGCTGAAATCATGTCAATCAAGACTGACATGCCAATTTTTTGAGACCATACACTTCATCAGTTGCCAGTTTTTACAATTTCAATAAACAAGACGTAAATTCAATTAAACAATTTCTTTATTTCAAATTCAAAGTGTATTAAATTTTAAACATAATATATATTCATTGTCGATACTTTTTTATTTTTTTATTTTTGTTTTAATCTTAATATTAATAAACAAATGATAAAAAAAATTGATAGTGAAAACATTCATTGCTTTCTTTTACGATAATTTAAAAATGACCTAAAATTCATCGCTCTACACTAAAATACCCCCTTAAAACAAAGGTTTATTTTACGAAAAAATTTATTGATTAACAAATCAAAGTCCAAAGTATAAATAAAACACTTACTTTTTATCGTTGCTCGCAATACATGATTGCCATTCTTAAGGAGCATCAGTTGTGGCATTCTTGGACAGTACGTTGTCATCATTGCAAGCACTGAAAATAAAAAACGTTTATTAGTTAAACAGTCTCACTTTATTTTATGTGTTTTTTAAGAAAATTCATTTTAAATTTTTCAAATAACAAATTATTAACTCTGTTAGAAATCAACAAATATAATTCAATTCTTTTATTCCATCAACAACAAACAATATTTAATTAAACTACAAATATTACATTCAAAACTAAATTTATTTAATTAATACAAGTCATTTAAATTTCAATCAAAACATTTTATTAACAAAATCTTTTGTCAGAAATGAATTCAACAAAAGCAAAGTATTTTAAACTAAAGACAAATTTCAGTAATTTAAAAATAAAGTATATTAAATTATAAATTAAATTTATAAAGTTAAACATTGTGTTTAATAATGAACAAAGCTCATTTAATAAAGTAACTAATTTTATTGAATAATAAACCAAGTTTAAAGTGTCAATTAAATGCTTTTATTATTAATTAAAAGCAACATTAGTACAATTTCATAAAATATTTCATTGTACACTATCACTATTGCAAATGGCAAGTTTTAAATATTTACATATAAAGTTAAGTAAATTTCAAATGTTTTTTTAATCGGATATTATCTGTAAATTTTAAGCAAAATTTATTACATTTAGTGAACAAAATGCATTCAATTATAAATTAATTATATTTCATAATGAAGCATATTGATATTTGACAAAAAAAACTTGATTTCGAATTCAAAGTGTAAAGTAGAGAAAAAAACACTTACATTTTCAGTTGTTCTCGCACCACTCCCTCAACAGCAACGTCAATTTTTGGGCTCCAAAAAGCATCTTCATCCCTTACATTCTTTTGTTGGTCTTGCTCAGGGCTCAGCAATGATTCTTTGGCAGCATCATCATTGCCACTACTGAAAATTAAAAAAAAAAAAAACATTAGTACAATTTTATATAAAGCTTTGAATAGTTATTTTATTATATTACTATGTGATTGCTTTTAAATTATGATTTAAATATTTGTGTAAAACTCAGGAAAAACTATTTCAAATGTTTTTTAAAATGGATTATAATTAATTTTAAGCTAAATATATTGAATTGTATACAAAGTGCATTAAATTAAAAACAACATGTAAATTTAATTAAACAATATCTTTATTTCAAATTCAAAGTGTATTACATTTTAAACATAATATATATTCATTGTCGATCAATGTATTTGACTGATTTCTTCAAATTACCTTATATTTTGCCCGGTTGCAAAATCCTCAGGCACACGATGGCATTTTTGTCTGTTGATTTCTATTATTAGCATCAATCCCTCACAATGACTCGATGGAGAAGGCACATCAACTCTTTTGGGGCACCGAAAAGCATCTTCATCGCTTACATTCTTTTGTGGGTCTTGCTCCAACAATGATTCTTTGGCAGCATCATCATTGCCACTGCTGAAAATTAAAAAAAAAAATACATTAGTACAATTTTATATAAAGCTTTGAATAGTTATTTTATTATATTACTATGTGATTGCTTTTAAATTATGATTTAAATATTTGTGTAAAACTCAGGAAAAACTATTTCAAATGTTTTTTAAAATGGATTATAATTAATTTTAAGCTAAATATATTGAATTGTAAACAAAGGGCATTAAATTAAAAACAAGATGTAAATTTAAATAAACTATATCTTTATTTCAAATTCAAAGTGTATTACATTTTAAACATAATATATATTCATTGTCGATCAATGTATTTGATTGATTTCTTCAAATTACCTTATATTTTGCCCCTTTGCAAAATCCTCAGGCACACGACGGCATTTTTGTCTTTTGATTTCCATTATTAGCATCAATCCCTCACAATGACTCGATGGAAAAGGCACATCGACTCTGCTTTTTGGGCTATCGAAATGCATCTCATCTGCAAGAAAAAAAAAGAACATGTTAATTTGGAAATTTATTCAAATTAAACACTACAGTCTAATAATTTGATATCAAGTATTTATCATCATTTGTATTAAAAATTAAACATTACACTAGACTGAAAGAGATTTTCTCACAATGTGGCAGGAGGTTAAATTACCACATTTAACACAAAACTTGGAAATTTTACTAATTTACTAATTCCTTTCAACAGTTGATAATATTAATATGTGAAAAAAACAACAAAGTTCGTTTTATGTATTTATTATATATTTGTCTCATTTATAAACAGCAAAATAAAAATACACCATTTCATTGAGCATTGAAGAAGTCACATTACAAAGCTACATGTACGACGCTAACGCCATCCGCATTTCAATGGATATTTTTCTTTTTAGCTAATATTTCAACCACATTTTTCAAATAATTTATTATGATATTTCAACTTTAAACAATTAAAGGACAATCATTTTATCTAATTAAACAATTAGGCTTTTCTCCTTCCAAAATTATAAACTCACAAAACTTTATAACAAAAAATTACTTATTTATAAGTGTCGAAAATTATATTTTATAACAATTACCTTTTACAGGCGCTAGGGAAGCTTCAAGGCCTGCACCGAGTCCAGAAGGCATTGCCCAAGTTGAGATGTTCCATTAACAGGGAATCATGAATCCGACTGTGGCTCACATTGCAATTGCATCAACATCATCCTCGTCTGAAATATTAAATAAATTGAATTAAATTACATGTCAATTTTTTTAAATATTACTTTTTTATTTAAAATAACTTAATCATTCAATATTTCATATTGATCAAACATTAGAAACTTGAATATAATGAATTATTTGACTGTAAGAAACAATGATCTCTTTCAATTAATTTGTTATTTTTGTTTCAATTAATTTGTTATTTAAAGAGTAGAGTACATAAATCATTTTAAATATTCGAACTAAACCTACCTAATTCAATAAAAGCTGCAGCCTCTTTGGCTCAATTCTTTGGCATTGCTCTAGGATTTGTAGAGCATCATCCTTGTCATTTTCTTCAAGAATGCACATATCCCCAATATGCATGTCGGCAAGTCCATATTGTTTGATTCACTGTAGAATTTCTAGAGTATCATCCTTGTAATTTCCTTCAAGACTGTACATGTTCCACAATATGTATGTCGGCAAGTCCATATTGCCATATTGTTGAGCCCGGTAGCGCCGGCACTTGTGATTTTCCAAGTTAATTGGATTTTTGTTATAAATCCATTTGATACAATCAGCATCTCAATGTAAACGACGAATTCTTCAAATCGTGATCTTGCTACTAGTATGTCCAATAAATCTTTCTAGTCATTGGCAGAAAAATCAACTGTAAGACATGTGCGTAAAAGTCATCTATATAAAATATCAGCCCATTGCAATTTCCTTATAGAATCTAAAAAAATAAAAACTGTCAAATTAATATGCACCTAAAATTCAACAACATTCACTTTTCAACTTATTAAGTTTTTACGAGTTTTTTTGATTCTGAAGTAAATCGAGTTGCTGTTTACGACTGTTTAAAAATAATTGTGTGATATATATATTCACATATTCGTATATTCACTTTTATTTAAAAAATTATGTGACAAATTTACCAAGTATGTAATGAATTTTAATAGATAAAGAAACATTATCATTATTGAATGTTAAATTATATTAAAAACTTTACAAATCAATCTTGATTCGTCATTTCAAATATGCAAGACAAACGAATATGAAATTATGAAATCGCAAATTGTATTCATTTGATTCTTCAATATTTAAAATAATATTAACTCTACTCAATTGAGCAAATAAAGAATTCATTATGTATTTGTAATTTCATTAAACAGTTACACCTTGCACAGGTTTTATCTTACGAAAAGCACAAAAGCTCATCCATATGTATTATTGATTTATGAATTTTTAACAAAATAAATCATCATACTGATAAAAATAATTCAATTCCTTTAAGTTGCGTCATAACTTTTTATAATTTTCGCATTTGATCAAAATTATTAGACTGTACACAGTCTCTATATTGAGAACAAACAGATTTGCTCTGGAAATAAATAAATTGATTTTTCTAGTGATTTAAATTTGTCATGGGATTCCAAATGTTCTAACTTTTCTCGAGGTCTGAAACTACACTTTGTGTTTGCATTGAATTGCTTTTCTAACATGATGTACTATAAAATCTAATCACATCATTCGGAATACTGCCAAAAGTTTCTTCTTTGTCCATATTCTCAAATACTTTTAAATTTCACAATGAAAAATTTAGTCATACATATGAATAAAATCAAAGCTAATGAAAAAAAAATTATACGAAACAATTCTTATATACATACTTGTATAGATAATTTCATCCTCCTTTTGAATATTTTGAGTCATTTACTAATATTAGCATAAAATTAATGAAATATGGTATTCAGTTGTAGATCTTGACATTTGTAGCACCTCTTCATTGATAAGAACATTACATATTTTAATTTAAACAAAGACCCTTGTAATATTTATAGTATATTTGCCTTATATATTGTGTTGCATTGTTGAATTATCCACAGCAGATATATAATGGATAGATGGCTTGTGTACCTAATAGTACCTCTTCATTGATAAGAACATTATATATTTTGATTTAAACAAAGATTCTTGTAATATTTGTAGTATATTTGCCTTATATATTGTGTTGTTGCATTGTCGAACTATCCACAGCAGATATATAATGGACCTTGTAATATTTGTAGTATATTTGCCTTATATATTGTATTGTTACATTGTTGAATCCTCCAGAGCAGATATATAATGAACAGATGACTTGTTTTGCTTGTATATATTATAGCTTGTAGATATAAAAGTACCGAGTAAGTTATCTTCAATATATGTTTGTGACCACCACACTTCTGAGTAAAATGTTGATAGTCAAATATATTTCAATGAAGATATCTTTCAAATACAATGTCTACATATTGTTTGTAGAATGCCATATCAAAGTCATCAACTGCGTCGAATGATCTTCATTAAATTTCAAGCCTCTTGAGAATAATTCATGCATTTGTTCTACAAATTATGCAAAGTTTGTGTGCTCTCTTGTTGACGATGAAGATGATTTGGATCCATCAATTGATAATAGGATGTGATAATACAATATATGCACCATACTACAGTAGCAAATACTTTTGTAACTTGCCGACAACGAAGATAATTTGGATCCATCAACTGATAATTGGATGTGATAATACAATACTTGCAGTAACAAATATTTTTGTAACTTGCTGACAACGAAGATGATTTGGATCCATCAACTGATAATTGGATGTGATAATACAATATTTGCACCATACTGTAGTAGGTAATACTTTTGTATCTTGCTGACAATGAAGATCATTTCAATCCATCACTTGCTAATTGGATGTTTTCGTGACTACTATTGGAATTTCTTGACGATGAAGATAATTTGAAGCCATCAATTGCCAATTAGATGTGATAATACAATCTTGCATCATATTACAGTAGCGAATACTTTTGTAACTTGCTGACAACGAAGATGATTTAGATCTATCAATTGAATGTGATAATACAATATAGGCACCATACTACAGTAGCAAATACTTTTGTAACATCTTGACAACGAAGATCATTTCAGTCCATCAATTGCTAATTGGATGTTTTAGTGACTACTTTTGAAACTTGTTGACAATGAAGATAATTTAGAGCCATCAAACTGCCAATTCGATGTGATAACACAATATATGCAGCATACTATCAGTACAATATTTTCTCTTTACTAATGTTTCTTCTCACCAAACTCGATCTTTTATTATGTTTTGTGCTTCATCACTATTTCTGTTTCTTGAACAGAATGTTTTCTTATACAAGAAGATACAACAGAATACAATATTTCGTTCCTCTGCTTTTTTTCGAATTATTGTGTTTCCGCAAATACAAAAATATAAATCGTTCCGTACTAATATTTTTTCCATATTGCTTTATGTCAGTTTAAATGAACAAGTGAAATAATGACACATTAAGGTGCTTCCTTCGGCACCTAACGAAGAAACATAGTGTGGACGTGCACAACGAACACGCCGAGCAAATACAACCAACAAACATATGTTCGTGTGAGCAATGTTCCGCAACTTGTCGGTACATAAAAAAAAATTATTCGTTCATATAGACAAACATTTTTCTTTTTTGATGATTATTTGGTGATATTGCTTTCTCGCCACTTTAAATAATAAAAATGACGTTTCTCGGAACATGCTCGAACAAAAAAGATTCAAGTCCTCACTGCTTTGAGGCGTTTGTTCAAGTTTGTTTGTTTGGAATGATTTGCTTTCGTTCGTGTTCGTGTTCGTCCTTTGCATTTTATTGTCCGGTATGGTTCGTCAGGTTATTCGTTCGAGTTTGTTCGTTAGGTGTCGACCACCTACCTTAATGTATCGTTATTTTTCTGATATGCGTTTTAAGGTGCCGAACAAAACTAAACTGCTGGCAATATATGGTTTTAGACTTTCCAAACTCTAGATTAGATCTATTCATAGATAAATATAAAAGTGATTCTATTTAATTATTATAGATACTGTAACATTGCTCAGAATAAAAGTTTCAAACCTGGAAAAAAAAAGAAATTAATATTGCAACCAAAATCTAGTCACGGTTTCAGAATCCGAAGAGTAAAATGTATTTGAATTTATTTTTTAAATTAATTTTTTAAATTTATTGTGTTTCCGCAAATACAAAAATATAAATCGTTACGTACTAATATTTTTTTCCATATTGCTTTCTGTCAGTTTAAATCACCAAGAAACATAAGGACACACATTAAGGTGCGTCCACACCTAACGAAGAAACATAGTGTGGACGGGCACAACGAACACGCCGAGCAATAATACAACCAACAAACATATGTTGGTGTGAGCAATGTTCCGCAACTTGTCGGTACATCAAAGAAAATTGTTCGTTCATGTAGGCAACATTTTTCTTTTTCGATGTTAATATGTGCAGTTTTGCATTAATTTATGTTGTGATTATTTTGTGATATTGCTTTCTCGCCACTTTAAATAATAAAACTGACGTTTCTCGGAACATGCTCGAACGAAAAAGATTCAAGTCCTCACTGCTTTGAGGCGTTTGTTCAAGTTTGTTTGTTTGGAATGATTTGCTTTCGTTCGTGTTCGTGTTCGTCCTTTGCATTTTATTGTCCGGTATGGTTCGTCAGGTTATTCGTTCGAGTTTGTTCGTTAGGTGTCGACCACCTACCTTAATGTATTGGTATATTTCTGATATGCGTTTTAAAGTACCGAACAAAACTAAACTGCTGGCAATATATGGTTTTAGACTTTCCAAACTCTAGATTAGATCAATTCATAGATAGATATAAAAGTGATTCTATTTAATTATTATAGATACTGTAACATTGCTCAGAATAAAAGTTACAAACCTTGAAAAAAAAAGAAATTAATATTGCAACCAAAATCTGGTCACGGTTTCAGAATCCGAAGAGTAAAATGTATTTGAATTGGCAAGAAATTCAATATTCACGTTTTCTTATGAAACGTATCTAGTAATATAGTCAAAAATCAACTTATTTATTATAAACTATGACCTAGCGGTCGTTCCTTCCTCATTGAAGAAACAATCATATTCCAAAAGACAATGTATATAATCAATGTTCAAAAATTACAAAAAGTTATGCCGCAGGATGGCTGCAGGTTATTACTATATATACTGAAGCCATTTTTATAATTTTAAATTCAGTGAAAATTTAGAAATTATAGAAAATAACAAAAACTTTAAAATAGTTTCTATTCAAAATCAATAAATAATAAGATGAGCATTTGTACTTAATTTTTCTAAATACTATTTAAAAGGCAACATTACTTCAATTTCAGATTTGTTTCATTGATATTGAGCATGAAACTTTGATACTGAGTAGTAAACTTTTTTGTTATGACTAACAAATACATAATGAAAGTGTAGCAATTTATTAAAAAAAAAGTTGAATATTTAATTTTGTTAACGTTATGCAAAATAAATATCCAATTTCGTCGCAATCATCAATTACGACAAATTGATAAAATATGAAAAAAGCTATAAATTAGAATTTCATATTCGTTCGACTGCATCATATGAAAGCTTCAAATATATTTTATAAACAATTAAAACTTTGTAGAGACAAGATCGATTTTGCAAGATTTTTTTAATTAAACAAAATGTTGAAAAAATATATTTATTCAATTAATAAATTATGTACGTTTCCACTAAACTAATATTTGTTTTATGTTCAACGTTCGCTTGATAATACAACAAACCTAAATGATTATATAAATTTATTGTAACTCGGTAAACATTGTCACATATTGCAAAAATTAGACAAAAAAAGTACAACAAAAATTAATAGCAAACTCGATATAGTTTACTAATTTAAAGTATTGACCTGATTAGAAAGCAAATTGCAAATTTGTTTACAAAAAATTTAAAATATTTTTTATCACAAATATATAAATTAAATTTTTCAATTTAAAAATTTATATATTGAAATATAAGTAATTTTTTTAAAGATTCAAACAGTTCATTTAATATTTTCGCAATATTTTACTAATTTGTAATATAAAACAACGGACAAAACTCGATAGCAACTCGATTTACTTCCAAATCGAAATGTAAAATGTAAATTTGATCTAAACTTGCTGATAGGTGTATTAATTTTTCTACCGTGTATCTTGTACATGGTTAAAAATTTTGAAAATCTGTTCAAATTAGCATAATGTACAATTTTTCAACATGAATACGCGCAAACTGCGCAATATAATTTATTTTTATATAATAACCTGCCTTGCAATAAAAGTTTCAAAATAGCCAAACGACTTTTATACCAAAAATAATATTTGGAATTGAATTGAATTTAACAAAAAAGCATTACTTTTAATCCCTTGAAGCATATAAAATATTTGTTATATATAAGTATTATAATCTTGAAGAAAGCTAAAGAGATTTCCTTTATTATGAAAATATGAAAAAATATTCATAACAGCATTAAGAATGTTAATAATTCATATTAAAAAGTAAATGAACTTATTGAAAGGAATTAAAAATCATACTGAAACTTATGAAAATTGCAAGATCATTAAAATTAAAAAAATGATTAAAATTGCACAACCACATTTTAAAAAATTATTTAAAATCTATTTTGAAACTTAATTGCAAGATCGTTGAAAGTTATTAAAAGCCAAATTAAAATTAAAATATCATTGCAATGATTAAGAACCATATAAAAATTGTTAGAACTTAATTGAAATCAATTAAAAGCCGTTGTACACGTTTAAACATTCGGAAAATCTGTTCAAATTAGCATATAATTTATTTATTTATAATAACCTGCCTTACAATAAAAGTTTCAAAATAGCCAAACGACTTTCATACCAAAAATAATATTTGAAATTAAATTGAATTTCAAAAAAAAGTATTTTTTATCCTTTGAAGCATATTTAATATTTGATATGTATATTATAAACTTGAAGAAAGCTAAAGTAATTTTCTATATTGTGGAAATATTATGAAAACATGCCTATATTCATAGCAACATTAATGTTTATATTGAAACAAATTGCAAATGCTGGACCGACGATTAGATTGAAAAGTAAATAAACTCATTGAAATGAATTAAAAATCGTATTGAAACTTATGAAAATTGCAAGATCATTAAAATTAAAAAATAGATTTTTTTAAAAATAAGATAATTGCAAAACCACAATTTAAAAAATTTTAAATCCATTTTGAAACTTAATTGCAGGATCATTGAAAGTTATTAAAATTGTAATATCGAATGATTAAGAGCCATATTCAAACTTGTGAATAATTGCAAAATCATTGAAAGCAATGAAAAACCATATAAAACTGGAAGTTTTATAAACAAAATGAATTAAACATCATATGAAAAATTATGAAAATTGTATAACCATAAATGCATTTAATTAAAAGCTATATTAAAACCTATGAAATTTTTCAATTTGTAGCAATTGATTGAAAACGATTGCAAGATCTTAATTGAAATTATAAATTATTTAAATGATTTCAGGTACATAATAGACATTCGAATAAATGTCTATTTTTATGGCTATAATTTGTAATTAGGTATTTTATTTTCTGGAAAAAATAATTAACGAATAAATTGTCAAATATGATATGAATTGTTAAATTATTAAATTTTCATTATTAAGTCATTTCAATTCACGGAATTTTTCATTAGGTTTCCAAGACCTGTGTAATAAATTGCGACTTTCCTATTTTGTTGCATATGTTTTGTTTAGGTCGGAATATAAAAATTAATTTGTTAAATTATTCTCAAAATTAAAGAACCTGCGCTTTTTCTAATAGCAAAAATAGCATCGACTTTGAAATAACTGAAAATAGTCATTTTATTAAGTAAATTTCATAAAAACTTCAAATTAAATTTATCAATCAAATCACATCACTACTAATAATATTTTAGCATGATCGATGTTAGATGTTTGATAATAATGTTCAAAGATGAATATAATTTATATGACAATACGAAAACTTTCATAAAAAAATTGCTCAATAAATTATTTTTTAAGGTGAAATAAAATATGTGCGTCATGAAGCATGAAGCAAGTCAAAACTATTAGCAGTAAAATCTATTAAGCAACTCAGTCTACTTTAAACTAATATTTGAAAGTTCAAATGGATGGATGATTTCAAATGATTCAGAAAATTCTAGTGATATATAAATCAAACTGTACTAGGAAGCCGCAGTAACTGCGTCCACGCAATCAATTCATTTTGTATGAGAAGCCTAAACTAATATTTTAAAGTTTAAATAGATGAATGATTCAGAAAATTCTAGTGATATATAAATCAAAATGTACTCGGACGCCGCAGTAACTGCACCCACGCAATCAATTCATTTTGTATAATGAAAAGCCTAAACTAATATTTTAAAGTTTAAATGGATGGATGATTTCAAATGATCCAGAAAATTCTAGTGATATATAAATCAAAATGTACTCGGAAGCCGCAGTAACTGCACCCACGCAATCAATTAATTTTGTATAATGAAAAGCCTAAGCTAATATTTTAAAATTTAAATGGATGGATGATTTCAAATGATTCAGAAAATTCTAGTGATATATAAATCAAAATGTACTCGGACGCCGCAGTAACTGCGTCCGCGCAATTAATTCATTTCGTATAAGAAAAGCCAAAATGATCAAAACTGATAATAAACCTGCAAATTCTACGTATTACGGAAAATTCGGTACCCACGAAATCAACTTGAAAACCTTGAAATTAATACAAGAAATATGTACCACTGACCTTTTCTCCTGTAAACTGTAGACTGATGCATCAGGTTCAATTCCTCATGTAAATTAGACTGCATCAATTTTAATTTCTCCTGTGAAATGGACTGCAACATCTTGTCTGGACTACCAAATTGTTGTAACTGCAATAGAAATCATTATCATTAGATACGCGTGAAATGATTTTATTGTTTAAGAATATTGCATTTCGATATAAGTTAATAGTTACCTCAATATGTAGAAAACGTAATTTCGAAATTCCGAAAACGGAATCGCAGATTCGATACACAATTCACTTCACTTACTGAACATACTAGACTACATACCGAAATTTAAAAAATCAAAAATTAAAATAAAGAACTATGAAGAACACAATTACGAACACTTGAAATTAATATAAAATTATCATGGTATTTCCAAACAAAGACAACGATTGCAACTAAACTGAAGTGAATTTAATTCGAAACAATGCCGAACTTACGTAACAAGCCGGTCAACTACGTCCGCTTCACCGAGAGCCTTCTGTCCGAAACCGCAGTCAAAATTGAAATGAGAACTGCTCTCGCAGGCCAAGTGCCACTATCCCCACTCGAGGCGTGGCCTATCCCCACTCGAGGCGTGGCCTATATCTTTGTCCTTGTTCTGCTCAGTAATCCTATGCGTGGAAAAGAGTGCGAAATAGTACTCGAGCGCACTCGCACATGATATAGTTGTCCTTCTCTGTCCGCAGTATTGCATAATGATCGATCGGCTTCCGAAAGAACCTCCGCCACTATTATGTTGTATGTGCTTATGTCTGTCGGCAAAGTGCAACGTAAAATTACAATCGACATATAAAGGAACTCTTTGTCAAATTTGCGTTATTTATCTAAAGTAATTGATAAAATTTTTATATGTTATTACATATTAGTCCACAAAAATGCGTTTTTTTGACTTGTAACTGATAGAATACAATTTGTTATGTAAAAGATTGTTTAGGGGCTTTGCAATGTAATATTATCGGTACCTACTTATTGCACGCCTAATTAAATTTCACAAAACTTCATTATTTAATTTTGTTTAATAATAAATATTATTAGGAAAGTCATTAAACATTATATACCGGTTTGCAGATAATTTTATAAGGTTTTTAAAAACATGTAATAATATATTTAAATTACTTATAATGAAATGTGGATATGAAAAACAGCAGTAAAAAAAAAACTACAGACTAAAAATGCAATAAAATGCCACTTTGATTTGATACAAATATTTTGCTTGTTTTTAAAAATCATTTATTATAAAATTGATTTTACGGAATATTATAAAAACACATCGAGCTGATTAATTTATGGTCAAAATCGCTTTTTGTTTAAGTAATTAATAATATTTAAAAAATTTGTATTCCATGTTTGAATTGAATAAAATGTTGCTGACTGTCATCAATTGTCATACAATACTAGGTTTAGTTAAATATTTTATTATCAAAGTGTTGCTATTTTGCATCTAATACATATCTCGTAAAATAATAGATATATTTCTTATTGATTTAGCTGATTATTTTCAAGGAAAGTTAATGCAACTTTCCTGGAAGCAATATGACTAGTTATTTTTTATGTTAGAACATTTACACTTCTACAATACTTAAATTAGTTAAAAATTATATTCAAAGTGTTTCTATTTTGTATCATAACTAATGTAATTTTCTCCACATTTTATTCAAGAAAATTTTGTCCCTTTTTCATATGTTAATCCCTAATAAGTGATTCGTAAGAACAACCGAAAGGCAAAGCCGAAATAAGATTAGGATTATGACTTAATATAAATTAACTTCAATATCCGATGTTTGCAACAATATAGTTTTTATATACAAATTTAAAAAATAAAATTACTTGAATCACAATAGAATTGTTTCTTTAGTAAAAAGATGCAACGATACTCAAATTAGTGTACGCATCAACATTAAAGACTGATTCAATTTAATGCTGCTTTTTTTCAACAAAGAAATTATGTACTTCGATGAAAACGTTTTAAATTCATTTGTTATATTTGTTGTACAAATAGTTTGCTATTGTTAATAGTATAATTCAAAATTGATTTAAATGTAAGAAATTTCATATAATCATCAAGGTTTGCGATGCAAAACAGCTTTGCATTTTACAAATCTTTTACATAAGTAGTAGCATTATATATTTATATGTCATATTAAACTTAAATAGAAAATATACAAAAATACATTATATTTTTATTATTATTATTTATTACTATAAATGAATAGAAGACAGCTCCTTGTACGATAACTATCGAGTTCATGCCCATTTATATTTGAGAACATATGCAAATATTATTTTCAGCTAGTAAGTACTCGCATTCCATCAACAGTTCCTTCTGAAACATTATGTAATGTTTAAACGTTTTAAACGTTATGTAAATATCATATAAAAGAAATCAGCTTTATCGATAATGTTTGATTTACGTCCTGTCAAATCGATCGTTCGCTTATTTTCGATCAAAACGATAACAAGTGCGACAGGCAGCAGGGACTCTAACCAGCTCTAACTAAAATCGCGAAACAGACATTGGTTCGGAGCATAGATAAAAGAAGAGATCTGCAACCCACATCACCTCACCTCAACTTGACAGTTAAACATGAGTTAAACATTATCTTTGGCTTTTACCTATGTTACTCTTCTTTTATCTATGGTTTTATGACATCGACAGTAACCATGTCGCCAACATGAAAAAATTTAATAAACAGAATCAACATAGTTGTTTTTATTATTAAAACGATAATATTTCTAATGAATAATACAGGTAATAAAGGTAATAAATAATTTTTACAGGTAATTAACAGGTGATAAAAAAACAATCACGATCGTTAAGATTTAGTTTTTTATGTGACACGCAGCGCCGCCAGTCGCCTCATGCGCAAAACTAAACGCTAGTATCTAGTATTCATCAAAGCGTATGTCTGTGGGTTTCGCTAACCTAATTGTGAAATGTCAGTTCGGTGAAAATATACACAAACAATTCGCAGTACAAGTGGAATATACTTCGGTTCAAGTTAGCTTACTTAATTACTTTACTAATACTTCGGTTCAAGTTAGCTTACTTTTATTTTGTTATAAGTTATTTGGACGTATAAAAAAAGTTTTTTCCAAAATGCCTAAATATTACTGCGACTACTGCGATACATATCTAACGCATGACTCTCCGAGTGTTAGAAAAACCCATTGCTCCGGCAGAAAGCATAAAGATAATGTGAAATTTTATTATCAAAAATGGATGGAAGAACAAGCACAGCATTTAATTGATGCTACTACAGCCGCGTATAAAGCGGGCAAAATAGCCCAAAATCCATTCGCTGCTAAACCAGGTGGTGTAGCCATTCCACCACCTAATATGGGACCCCCAAGACCTGGAATGATCCCACCTGGTATGCCCCCACATGGCCCAGGACCCATGCCACCTATGATGATGGGTATGCCACCGATGATGGGAATGAGGCCACCTATGGGTATGCCCCCAATTGGACCACCGATGATAGGACCCATGGGACCTATTCCGATGCGTCAGCCTATGATGAACGGATCTCAGACTAAAAGCTAAGAGTCAAAATGGAACTAGTGTTATCAAATAGGATTTAAGGAAAAGACGATTTAATATAATTTAATGAAATGATATTGTAATGTATAATGCTTATTTACATACATATATTAAATATATTAAGTACATTTATAAATATATTACTTTTTATTTCAAGGCCTTTTGATTAATGGCAATTATTTGATGAATCGAGCATAAATATTACAAATTGATATTGATATAAAATTACAAAAGTTTTCATGTCTAATAGTTGAATATAATAATTAACCATTGTTTCACATTATAAATAAAATATACAATTTACATAGTAGTTAGCCTGTTACAATTTGTATAATAACTAGACATTCTATAACTTAGTTCTATACACAAACAAAAATGTGTCTCAAAGAGCAGTTTCTAAAGTTGGAGATGGCGGTTTAGGTATTTCACTCTTTCTGATGCTTTGTCCCCCTGTTGTGATTCCTGTATAATGACCGTTTTTAAATTGTGCGGTTATTTGTAATTGGCTTGTATTATTAGAGGCTAAAAATTGGGCTCTTTGTGATTGCAATAATTGGTTCCTTGAAATATTTGAAGTCATCCTAGGATTTTTTATTAACTCAGACTTCATGAAATTGTTTTCTTCTATTTTTAAAAATAAGTTTTCTTTTAATTTTGAACCAGAAACTTTATCTATGGAATCACTTTGCTTACTTGGCGATGAGTCAGATTCTTTGATAGGGCAGAGACTAGGATAAGCCAATATCGGCCCAGGCCTGATTGCAGGTATAGAGCTTGGCAATGGGATAGGTTTTAATGATACTTTGGCCAATTCATTTGATAGACATGGGTTATCTTCTTCCGCACAAACTTCCTGAATAGGAGATGACAAAATATCAGAACGAGGGTGAGAAAAACGCCAAGTACTTTTTGGGGAAGTCATTTTTGATGTATTTCTTTGTAAAGAATCTTTATTTGTTGCTGAAGAAAACGTATTGAAACTTTGTTTATTAATCATTTTACGTCCACCAAAGGATTTTGGAGATGAGCTTAAATCTAAAATATTAATAGGACTAGAAACACCTGATGCTTCTTTCTTCTCTCTATCCAATTTCAGTTGCTCCACTGCAGATATTTTTTTTGTTTGTGAAACAGGTACTGATTTTGAGCTGTGTTGAAGAAGTAATTTTTTGAAATCTAATCTTGAAGTTTTTGGCGTTGGTCCTAACCTATCAATGCAAGCCCAACTTTGTCGTTGGCCAGGTTGATTCAATAAAGAACCCGATTTAAGGTCACTTATAGATCCTTTTGCTTTATCATTAACAGCCCAGCTGTTTCTAGATCTGGATTCTAAATCGCGTGAGGGGGAACTAACATCTCCTTTGAGGTTCAATTTCTTTTTACTTTTATGTATTACTGCATATAACTCTTCATTTGTCATTGTTGATTTTTTGTTTTCGGATATGATTTGAGTATCTGCTTCTGGTCTCGAAGGAGTTGATGATTGAAAAGTTCCAATATTTCTAGGATCTATAGGTGAAATTTTTACATCTGGTCTACAAATTAGATTTTCATGTTTACTGTTTCCTGCTACGATTGGGAAAAACTTATCAGTTATATCCTTTTTCATATTAAAACTTTCTGAACATCTCATTTGATTATTATCTTCTTTTAGTTGCAATTCTGGGGTCAGACATCTCATAGGTACAGGCACAAATTCCTTAGATGATTTTTTCATTTGAAGGGTCCAATAAGCTGGATTTTTCCTTTGGAAATTAGATTGATTCGCTGATGTCAAACTATCTTTAATGGCATTCTTTGCATTAGACGAAAGTGCTGATTCTGAAAATATTAACACAAGTGAATAAGCATTATGAATAATAAAATTAATGCAATATGAAGAGAAATAATTCTATAGCAATATTTTTAAAACATTTATACACTCCACAATTCTACTAATTCCAATGACTTGTAATTCATACTATTGATAAGACATTTTTTAAATGATTTCGTTCATAATCCCTGTATTATAATTTCAATTAAGGAGGTATTCTGGTCTAAAGGCATAAATTTATGCAATTTTGAACAGCAGTAAAAAAATGGGCACACAATATTTTTTGTACAAGTTATTATTATTTTGTAAATATATAAAAAAAAATTTAATAGTCTAATTTTTATTGGCAATGAAGTGGGTTTTAATAAAAATAAATTAAATTTTGAAAAATCCTCTTGTACATATATTCCTGAACAGGTAAACTTTGAAAATACCGAAAAGAAACAAAATGGATTTTTTTTTAAATTCTGGACCAGAATACCCCCTTAATAAAAAAAATAATAATATCAGAAACAAGTTTCAAATGATATTGGAAATAAAATGGAATAATGATTCACATAATTATTTGAGTTACCTTATTGCAAAGCAAACAATCACAATGGGATGCTAAAATAAAGTATCATGCATAAAATAAAGCACATTTGTTAATTTCTCAACAATTATATTACAAATGAAAAGAACGAAGAAAACATAACAAATAAACAAAAAATCTGTACTATACAGGTCAGGCAGTATGGTTCAATATTATATACATGCACTACAAAATTTCACAAATTACTATAATAATAATAAGTCATGTATTCTTTTTTATCAATATATGAAAGATTGAAAAATATATATTACTTACGTACAATTCATCAAATAAAATTTGTGAAATTATCCAAGTTTATTAATCTTTTTATCCATTCATTCGAAATAACTTATATGTGACAAAAAGTAATACTTAATGAATGTGGACGGCAACATATTAATTTAAAAAAGATTATATTACGATTAAATCTCGTATGTTAGTTCTGCTGTGTTACTTTCTTGTTAATACAATAACCACAACATATAAATGATTTTTGCAAAAAATGATAAACATTTGTAATTATGAATCACAATGAAATGTTAATTAGAAGTGCGCAGAAGCTTTTGATGAGTGAGTTTTATAGTGCAAAATATATATTGAAACATTCACAAAATCAGCTATACCTAAAAAGTGCTTAAAAAAGTGAAACCAAAACATTCAGTACCTTATTAATTAAACTTGCCTTGAAATATAGCTATGCTAAAATTTCTTACTCAAAACTAATTAACAGCTTTATATTTAGAATCAATTTAATATCATAGCTATATTTTCTTAAATGTTAAATAAAACTATTAATGATTCTGCTCAATTCATTTCTTATGTAGTTTCAAGTAGTTGCTATTATTGTTGCACAAATATTAATCAAAAATAACCATTAACACACACATTACTTGATTCTACAATGGAAATTGATCAATTAAAATAAATTATTTATTCCAAAAACAAAAACATGCATGTACCATCCAACAAACAACTGATGAGCATTGATTTACTATTTCACAAAAAATTATAACTCTGAAATAAGCGCTTATAAAATTAAACCAGTATATTAAATAAATAAACAGAAGAGTAGAAATATATTTTATAACACACGATTACTTTTACGATTGAAATTAAAGATTTATCCATAAATGTTTGTTCTATTATTTGCTCATTTGAAAAAAAAAATGTACAAAATGATAATCATATTGTTATAAAATAAAAATTTAAATATAAAAAATCAAGGTAGGAATAATAAATTTCATTCGAATAATCAGAAATCAAAAATTTAAAACTATACAAACAAAAATTCTAACTTTTAGGAACTGAAAAACTAAAAAAATTAATAAAATCTAGAAATTTTATAAATAAAAACATTTGCGTAAACTATTTTATTTTCTATAACGCAAAAGTAAAAAAATCATATTAACTAATTAAATCATTTTAATGACTATCTTTTCTTTTTTATAGTCATGTTGCCTATTTGTACATATTGGTTTCATATAAAATAATAAATACATAAAATATTTACAAATATAATACAATGTGCATTGTGTAAAACCTGCAAGGCAAATTCTTTGTGAATTATGGTGCATTTAACATCTAAAGCATGCAACATATACAATATTAATCAAACATTTCATTCAAATATTAAACGAATTATATTTTTTTATATCCAAAAAAATATTTACATTATATTTACTTGGAATTAGAGGTGGTTTCAGCTTTCAGTAAAATATCTTCTATATGATTTTTAAAATTAATATGGCGTTGAGACTTGGCCTTAATTTAATAGTAATTTAAATTTTTACATGCAAAGTAAATTAAAATGAATGTATTAATGTTATAAGAGGGATAACGTTTGCATTATTTAAAATAAATTCTAATAAAACTGGCAGATAATGTATTTATTGCTCTTCAAACCTGGCGTTGTCAATTTGTTCAATCCATAGATTTTGTATTATAAATTATAGTCATTGTAGCTTGCAAACTTAATAAATGTACGATAGTTTCAAAGCAATAAAATTATTTGTTCTCGATGTCTTTTAATAAATACTATTAATTCTTATAAACGATTCTACGGGCATTGCGATAGTAAATGAATATATAAATGATATTTTAGTAAAAATAAATAAATTAAAGTCCATCATGGCAGATACTACCAAATTTCAGTATCCAGGTCTAGATTTGTGCTACTGAGAATTCGCGCGCGGTGTTCTAACCTATCTGCGGGTAACGTTACCTTTCCGCACGGAAATAAATTTTCTGGAGGACGCGTTAGAGGCTCGGGCGGATTTAAAATTACAGGAGTACGATTCACCTTAGGCAGTTGATACTTGCCGTAAGACTTTGGCGAAACGCTTGCTGGGTAATTGATACGCTCCCGCCACAATTCTGCGGCGATTTCATTCGCAAAGCGATCGATTGCCCTGTCAGTAATTGGCGCTAGCCGCCGATTCGCATTCAGATAACTCGCTGTGCGATTTATTTTACGCTTACCTATCGTTCTAGTAGGATCACAATCCTGAATGTTGACGTACGCTCCAGTTTGATTTGCAGATGGAATCCTCGTCGTAGGAGCGATGATAGGATGAACTCGTTCCGCTGGTTCTCCCGCTCGGACCACGAGCTTACCGGTGCCTGGTGATTCTTTAGCCGTCTTCACACACGGTCCTGGTTCGAATGTGCTATGCTGCTTGTTGCGCTTAAGACTATTACTCGAGTACACGACGCGTCCTTCGCAATCGACGGTGACACGAGCGCCCTGTCCCGCCACGCGTCTGCGCTCTAGAGACGATGCGCTGGACGCGCTATCAATCGATTTGCTATTTGAAGGCAAAATTCGCGGCAATTCATCTAAACTGACGTATTCTGATGTGGAAAAACTTGAGTTCTGCTCAATTGGTTTTGTTGCTTTCTCGTTATTATTCCGCACATCTGCAATTGTAACGTATTCGCCTCCATCAGTCATGTCCAACTTAGTTGCCACGGGGGATTTTTTCAAATGTGGCAACACTCCTCGAATCTTACCCCATAGGGGCGATTTTTTCAGAGCTGATAAAGTGGTGGTTCGCACGCTCTCATGTGAAGTTCGCGTAGGCGTTTGAACGGTTTCGACAGTCGCGTAGCCCGTTCGCGATCAACGTTAATCAGCTGAATTTTCGAAGTTCCAGGAATTGTATTCATAACGACATGCTTTGATGATGTTTCTCGTTTCGATGAAGAATTATCACTTTGTTCTCCTTCGTCGTCGCGCTATGAGGTGGAGTTATAGCGCACATAGATGGAATGCGACTTGAATTAATTGCTGTTTTCGCCCTTATCCGCTCTGCTCTATCAGCACCCTCTACGTCTGAGCTTTCCGAAAATTCTGAAGAAATTCAGAACATCCATTGGGACTAGCCGCTGATTCGATTGGTGAAGAAGATGTATTGTGTCCACTATCGGGACTTTCCGCGCCTTTGTTTTTCTCCAGTGCCAAGAGTGGTAAACTGGGTTCTTTTTTGAGTAGAATACCATTTCGTTTTATTGTACCACAACGATCTAAAGTACCACTTATATTGCTACTGCTTGACCCGCTTCTGTCCAATTTAGTCAGCGAGCTTTTGCGCTCTGGTACTGCAGGCCCTACCATTAAACTTCTATCGCTACCGGAAGCTCGCAAAGTAGTACAAACTGTTCCTGCTGAACTTGTAGTAGTCGAAGTCGATCCTCTACCAAATAATTCGTATTCGCTTTCTCCAGTGGTGTGCAATGCATTAGAACAGTGAAGAGGAGTCACCGGCATAGTTGCATCTTCTTCCCTGAGCGTTTTCAAACCACTGTCAACGTGGAATGAAGTGTAATATCCTTCCGTGTCACAAGAATAGGCCGAACTTGTCTCATCATCGATGTGAGAGGCCAAATCAGGTGTCAGCGTTCCTTCGCTACATGAAGCAGAAGTATCAGCAAACCTTCTGCGACTTCCAACTGAGCCTGGTGTCATTCCAGAGGAACCAGAAATTGTAGGAGTGGACCTAGGCTGGGTCGTAGTGGTTTCGGATCCTATAGAAGCTCGCCCGCTTTCGGAACTAGCGCTCCAATTTCCGCTCGAAGAATGAGGTTCATCTCTGTTTCTTCGCTGCGTTGTAGGATCTCTTAATCTCACCACCGCCACCGCAGAAGATTTATCCGACGAAGATGAATACTTTCTCTGGTGTTGATGCTGGAACTCGTTTGGTTCATGGTCAGCCCGTGTTTCTTGGATTAACATTTTCAATCTCGGAAACTTTGGCGTCAGATGATCGTAAATTCGTTAACTTCAGACGTGATTTACCCCATTGTCTGATCAATGCGCTGAAGTGCGAACGCTTTGTTGTTGACTTCAAAGGATCACCGGAATGACTTCGGCTGGAACGATCGGGAGACGTGATCTGAGGGACGGTTGAGGCAATTCGATCGCATCCGGGTTGCTGTGTTCGCTAAAAATAAAACGGTTAAGGTATTGTGTTATTAGAAAATGACGGCATCAATAAAAAAATAACTACTTCAAAACTACTTGTAAATTTATGAATATGATATTAAATATAAATATTTACATTTCGGCCTTTGTGAAAATGTTTAAAGAACTTCTTTTACCTCTTTGCCAATCATTAATGTTACGTTTCGCTGACAATTATTCATTCGATCAAATCTTGAATTTTGCAAATCAAACATTTACAAGAATAATACTGCTGACAACTAGAATTTGAGTGCGCCAATGTTCGATTAATAGTTTAATATTTATTCAGAGACTAAAGTAATTTAGAATCAATTCTCCAGCAGTTTGAGAAAAGTTTGTGGCGATAATTATTTTTGTTAGTATCGATCATGCGATATTCGCGAAAAATCACGAACAAAAAAAGTTCAAGAAAAAATTCGTTAACGAACGTATATTTATGTTATTGTTAATATTATGAATTAAAACATCAATAATTAATACTTGGCGTGCAAACTTTTATTGAGAAATGATGCTTCGTGAACTCAGTAATTCTACCGATTAAAGAATAGATATAGAAAATACTAGGTAATCCCGTTATAATGAATTCAAAATAACTGACAACGGAAATATTTTGTAGAATGATATTATTTTTTCAATGAGATTTCACGAGTTCACATTTCTGCTTTTTAAGTTAATTTCGACAATATTAACCACGCTGTTAAAAACACTTAACTTATGTTTCATGAATATATACAAAATGATGATGTGTATATGTATATAATTGTTGTTTGCCAATAAAAAATCTAGAGAATAACCGAAACATAATAAATTCAAACTATAATAATGACTAACAATGCAAGGTTATTTACTGGCATATATACATATGAAAAACATACGTTTTTTCAAAGTAGCCCTAAGTAATTTATGTTAATCCTGTAATAAAAGTTTCATTTACCCATTAACAGCTTGCTGTATCTCCTGTCGATCTGTGCCTGCTATCGTGTTCCTTCTTTTCCCTCTGGGTTTCCTTGGTCTTGATGATCGTCTTCGAATAGTTCCCGATGGTAGGTCACCCTCACCCGAAGCGGTGGTAGTACTACCACCAGCATTCGATGGTCCAGCTGTGTTGGCCGCGCTGGAACTGGCGGTAGATGATGTACCAATTGCGGTTCGCCTGTACCGAGACATGCGATCGAATCGTCGTCCAGTCACATCGACAGCGACAACAACGGCTGGGAACCTAAGGTTATCAAAATATTAAAAAATTATTAAAATTTCATTAATATGCCAAAAATAAAACTAACAATACAAAAATATCGAGATAATTACTACTCATAGTACTATAGTGGGAGTTCATTAATGAGTAAAATGATTAGACTTAATATTGAAATTGAATGATTACTTAATAATAAAGTTAAGCGGTGTTCAACATTTTCTACAACTGGAAGATCATACTAAGTCTATAGTCGCTCAACTTCTTGAGGCACCAGTATGAAGAATGCTGGAAAGGACGATGCCAAATACTTAAGGCGTTTACTCTACTACATCTTTGGAGAACTGTGCTGAATTGGTGAAGAGATCGTTGGAGAGATAATAGACACTGAAGTTTAGCACAATATATTGTGAATGAATGGAACTAAATAGTTCATAGGATGTCCTAGTTATTGATGTTAAAAAACAATAAATCTGTCTCCATCCACTTACTTCAAAGCGACTGCCTGCAATTGCTCTTCGGGGGATGGTAATTTATGATCAATAGGTTGATCATCGTCAGATATAACTGCGTCTACATCATCTCTAGTCGGCGAACTTCCAGAAGCATCATTATATGTCCAAGACATAGTCTGAGTTTGATTTAAACTGCTGTGAAGGCGGCTCACGCAATCAGGAGCAACTGTCACATCTCCTAGAGCTTCCGATGAGGTCCAACGGCGAAGTTCTACTATTGCAGCAGGCTAATAGATAATAAAATATAAATAAAAATAGAAAGAATTATAAGAATAGAAGTGAAATAACCTTATCATCATTATAAAGTTTTAGATTTTGATCTACTAACCAATCTGGTTTCGATTTCAGAGTCAATTTTTCCAGCCTGTCTTCTTCTTCTAGCTCCCAAAACCGGAGTGCATAGTAGCAAACTATCAAGTGGGAATGCCTGTCTTCGCGATTCATTTTCTGCTGCTAAATTCAATAACGCAGGAGGTGTTTTTGCCGCAGATTCGTATAAAGCCCTTAGTGCATTTGGTCTGGTTTCGGCCGTAAACAAGGATGTTTCTATCGCTTGTTTTGCTCGAAATTGGCGGTCAAAAGAACGGGCGGCGAATGTGCAAATATCACTTACGGCTGAAAAAATAATTAAATGATGTGAATTTCAAAAATATTTGAGTTCTACATTTGAAAGGATAACAAGCCAATTGTGGGAAAAAAGAAATGTTGTGATAAGGCTATGTTACAGGTCTACTTTCACGTGAGTATTACACATAACACAAATTATTTAAATCGATATAGCATTTTATAAATATACCTGCTGAAAAATCTATTTCTCATATGCAGTAGATTTAACATAACAATTAACAGAAGCTTTTAAATTAACGTGTTACATTTTACAGATCTGTAATGAATTCTACAACTGAGCTCGAAAACGTTTTTTTAATGCACACGTGCTCTCGTCTAGAATTCGTCGAATGTTCCCACAATAGTAATGAGTTTTTTTAATAATAACAATAATATATATGTAATGTGTGAAATTCATAAAAAATATAAACTCTAATAAAATTCTTTGATATTTGATGCTCGCAAGTGTTTATAGAGAGCAATGCCGACAACAGACAAATGTTACTTTGCTATCGAATATTAAGTAAATAGTTAAAAAATTATTGATATCCATAAATATAATAATATTATAATAATACAGAAGTTTAAGCAAACTTTCTTGTGATTTGAACAAAAATTTATTCAAAAGACTTCAAAAAACAAAACGCATGCGATTATATGCAATGATCTTCAAGCATTTTAGATCTAGTAAATTACCTAAGATAGTCAAATAATAATGCTTATAACTAATTGTCTAATAAGAAAAGAATATTTCTATCTATCATTTCTATCAATGGTTGTGATCTCGAATTGTAAATGTCTAGTTCCTAGTTTTCCGAATAAATCGGTAGATATCAGTAATATAAACTCTCATGAAGCTCTAATTTCAAAACAAGATATTAAATTAAAATAGAAATTCGGATAAAATAGGAATGTTATGATAATCTATATTCTTGTGAGTTGGTAGTAACAAACTCTGTACTTCCTGTGCGATCAGATGTTTTACACATAAAACCTAACCTACAAAACGCACAAACGTAAAATAATATATTTACGTAATTTTATCATAAGTGAAACAGACTTTTCAATCATAAACATATGAATGAAGTTACGTTTTATGTGTAAAACACCTGATCACACAGCTTTTATTTAGTCCCTTTAAATCCCTTCAAAATTAAACAAAAAGATGTTGGATCTGTTTGCCCCCTGGCTTCCACGTCTATGGGGCAGATAATTTTTAGAAGAATGAAATAAAAACATATCTTAATAGATATCTTTGAATATTTGACAAGAACAAAACGGCAAAAACTTTGTTAAAAATCTGTGTGGATGAATATTTGACAATGAGTTAACTGAGAATTTTACTGATCATAGTTCGATATTTGTTTCTTTGATATATGTTATATGTTGTCGGGAATTTCATTTAGTTTAGACAGTATAATTACTGAAAGCCAAATTGCACCTTTGAGCCCACGCCCTACCCTATACCAATTTCTTTAATTAGATCAGTTATCTTTCATAAGAATAAAATATGCAGAAACTCTATAAAATTAACTCATGCAATATTGTCTCATTTTTATAACAAATCCGGTTGTATGTAACGATCTATGTTTATAGTAATATCTATAAAATCTAGAAACCCGTTTAAAGCATAAAAATAAATCTTCTTTATAAAACATAAATACTATCTGTGTCTTCATCAGTTTTCTGTCGTATTATCTAGATAACCAAAACAACGTTTTCTTAACTACTTACGACATTCTTATTGCAACTTATTGCACATAACATGTAAACGCTGTTACACGAATTATTCTACGATAAAATCGGTTTCGAAATACCTTAAGACATGGATATCACGATTATAATTTTAAATCATGAGTTTAAAATTAAAAAAAAATACGAACCAAAATCTATCATAGAAGGTTGAAATGAAAATGGCCACTTATCTTTGCTAAAAACTTACCAACATGCCCAATGAGGGCGACTCAACAAGTGGATTTTCAACAAAATTTTAATTACTATAAATCAAATTTTTATTTTAAATAAGATGTATCACCATTGTTCATCCACTCATCCATTTAGTTATACCTATACGTTTCAACTAGTTACGCAACTTGTTGAAGTTAAAAATGATACATCTGATATAAATTAAAATTAAACAAAGTTTAATGCAAAGTGTTATTATTAAATTCGTAAAAACATTATTCGTTATTCGATCGGTTCAGAACCTTCCGAGCAATCTATTCTGTATATAATTCTGTGTGAACATAGAGAGACAGTCATTGAATAAAACGCTACTGAATAACCACAGATGTAAATATAGATTAAAAGCCGAGCCGCTATTGAACGAGACGAAAGTAAAACCAAGATAATTGATGACTTAAATAATATAAAAGTCCGAGAGGCTGCGACATTTTATCCTTTGCTTCACATATTGCCTATGATCAATTCACTTTTTTCATATTATTATCTTCCCGAAGGGTAAGTTAAAGTAATCGTAAAAAAAATCGAATATGAAATATTTTTTATATCTTCTGAACACTTTGGCATACTTTAGAAAAAATGGATGTATGTGTGTGTGTGCGTGCGTGTATGTGTGTGTGTGCGTGTATGTGTGTGTGTGCGTGTATGTGTGTGTGTGCGGATACGAATTTTCGTCGACGATTTCGGCCAAAATTCCATTTGGCGGTCAAAAATGATCATTAGACATATGCACATTAAATTATCAGATATTTTATAGAAATTTTAACAATAAGTATAAATTTTGTTTACATTTATATGGGTTCCGTACCCGTGTTTATCCGTTAGACGGCGACGCGGCGCTTACGCGCTCCGAACTTTCGTCTCTATGCAGTTAAAGCAGTTCGATTGCTTTGAGGAAAAGTTCAGAATTTCCAAAATATTTCAAAATAAATTTGTCTTCAAAAAGTCTTTTTTTGCAAAAAAGAGTAAGTTTTTGTCAAAAATTTATAGTTTCTCAAAAATCAAATTTTTTTAGAGTAAATTTTTTTCAAAAATGTTAATCTTTTTAAAAAAAATAATTGTTGGTACGGGAAGTACCAATTCCTTAAGGCACGATTCCATGCGCCCCACTAGTTTCATATTATTATCTTCCTGTAGGGTAAAGTTATAGTAATCGTAAAAAAATCGAGAATGAATTTTTTTTTATTTGCTTGTATGAATTACATTTTTTTAATAAAAGATAATGATCTGATTATCAAAAATATCCAGTAAGTATAAATTGATTATATTATAATTTCAAATAGAATATCATGTTTTGGCCCTCAAAATAATCTGAACAAAAAATATTATTAATCTTGAATGATCTTGCAATCAATACGAACAAGAGTAAAATGTTAAGTTAAAAAGTTCAAAGATTAAGTTTTATTCATATTCACGAGTTTTTGAAAAATAGTAAAAATCGAAATTTCGAGATGATCGTAGTTCGTACTGAAGAGAAGTTTATAAAGAAAACGTAGTAAAAAATTTAAGTGAACAAATCCTGTAGAAGTGGAGAAATCGTGGGAATAGTATCAAAAAAGACAGTAGTCAAACAGCTAAAATAATTTAATTTTTGCGAAATCCCCTTGTACCCATAGTGTTGAACAGTTTGAAATATGCGAAAAAATCGATTTTTTGTTGATATCCCTAGTCCCTAAACTCTGCAAGAAACTAATAAAATTCATTGCATCTTCGACTCGATAATTGAATGATCTATTAAATTTTGTTCTCACATAATTCTCCAATAATTAATCTGTCAACTGGTTCTCTGTTTACTTTTTGCAGTCTCCTAAATGAATTTCCTTGGATTATTTTTAGCTAGACTCGGAGATGCACTTGAAATTAGCTAGACACATAGCGCTGAGGTCAAGCACATGCTCTTCGTCTGTCAAATTTAATCCAGTCATTTCTAAACATTTACGAACACAGTGAATAAATATTTATTGAATCGTTATACTTGTACGAGATCGATTTTTTTAAAATACAACACAATTGGTATGTTATTAGACACTGCTGTACGATGCAGCAAGCCGCCCAAGTATTTATTAGAGAACATTCGAATTATTAGAAGTAAAAATTACAATTACAAATTATAAATCTCAATAATTTGACTCACAAATTAAAACTTTGATTAATTTTTATAATTGAACCATTGCTCTTGGGCCTATAATATTTTATACTGTTCAGTATTACTATGAACTCTGCATGCATAGTTTCATCAAAATCCCATAAGTTTAAACCTGAGGTTCTCCTTGTGAGAGTGATGTATCTTGATGCAAAAGTCCACTCCTTCACACATGTTGTCATCAATCGAATGTCGAGGTTAATGAGTTAACTAATATAAAATTTATAATAAAACTTTAATCAAATACAGCTTTTTTCATCAATAAATTGTGGATAATTCTGGGAAGCCTATAATAAAAAGTAATCCTTATTTTTTCGTTGACTCTATCCCATAGGTAGAGGTTGTTACAAAAGGATGATTGGAAAAACTCGATAACCCGTAGAGAGAGAAAACAATTTCTATTTAAATTATCGGAATTCCTTTCCAAAGTATTCAAGGTAAACTAAAAAACTCATTTAACCAAACATCAACCCACGGAATGATAGAGAGGTCGAATTGAATGTGTACGAAAGATAGTTCTTCTTTTAATATTAACCTTTATTCCTACAGAATAGTTTACAAATTCTTAGGCTGACCGAATTTTCTTATTGTATTTGGGTTATATAATTCCTTCAGTAAATTGTTCAGAAAAAAACTCAACTGTATTCCAATAAAAATTAATTTCCTAACATTGATCACATTTCATTATAATAATAATTTTTCTAACTCTGCTATTATTATTAATTAACGTAGCAGTATAAAAACCAATTGATGCACGAGCACATAGTTTTATTTGAAGTATTACACCCAAATGTTATTAAAATAGAGTCGCTCACGATTATGCTCCCATCAAAGCTAAAATCCAAACAATAAACTTCTTTTACAACTTTTACAAGATCAGTACCGACACGTTCATTAATTCATTTATTATTTAGTTTCCGAACATTATGACAGAAATACTAAAAAAAAGTCTCAAGACGCGTGCTTTAACGAGTTCAGTGCACTTGTAAAGTAGTTAAACGTTTTTCAAGTCTTGGTATCAACCCATAAATATATTTAGAAGTAGAGAGATACGCTAGCAAGACTGTCGACTCCTTTTTTGAAAGAAAATAGTTCTTAAGTCCTCCTAAAGTCATTGCCCAAGCTTAAGAGACAAGTTTTCCGCATATTGCAATGTCGTGGTTATATTAGAAAGGTTTAATGACACTCTGGCTAAGGCTGGGTGATCATGATCGGCAGAGACATTATGGTAACTTGTAAATTTAAAAATAAACTGAGCAATATGATTATATGATGAGTACAATATGCATTGATAAATCAATATTCGTTATTTGATCACAAATAAAAGTAATTTTATCAAACAACATAACTTAATCACAACAGCTTACAGATTCGAACGATCGATCAAATATATTTAATAATTATTAATATATTATATATATATATATATATAATTATTATTTAAAATGCTAACAACTGTAAAGTATAAAATTTTCTAGTACGTTTCTATACTAGCTATGATATTATTCAATAGTAATATTGATAATTAATTTATAGTCTTACTATAAATCATTTGAATTATGAATAACACACCTTTGGATTTTGAATAATACCTTTGATTTTTTTTCTAATTGAATTTGAACTGATTGATTTTTTATAAACTGGCAATTATGAAATGCAGTTTTGGATAGAAACACGGGCACACAAGACCTAAATGCATAGAAAATTCACATGATGATCTCGTTTTCAGACGATTCATTAAATGAGACTGTTTTTAAAATTCTTTATAAAAGTGCACTAATTTTAAAAGTGGTCAAGTCATATTACCTTTTAGTTAAAAAGCTCAACAATAAAAATAAAAAACCGAATTCTGATGGAACATGAGTACAAGACCTAAGCGGTTATATACTTTTATTTTTCAGGAAGGATGCGCAGAAACGATGCAAAACGAAAGCTGTAATTAAAATTACTACCCGGAAACAGGCGTGAAAATGTTTTATGGAGAATGTAAGAAGATAAACTATTTTATTATGATTATAATTTTATTTGAAAAATAAAATGGTTTAAAAGAAATATTAAATAATTTAATTACAATCATTAGTTTATACAAGCAATTAACCAAAATATCTTAATGTAATAGAATACATTTTTTCTGATTGTGAACGAAAAGTATTTAATTTTTTTTTCATTTGACATAAAATACAACGACATTGCATTTATTTTTAATATATTACTCATCGATGCATAAATATGTAAATATTATAACCCGTTGTTTTTAATCAGTGTTATGGTTTCATCACGACGTTTCAGAAAGGATTTATGTCAAAATCTGTAACATGTCATTCAAGAAAGCTAGTAATACTTATATAGAGAAAGATGAAACCAGATTTGTAATTTATACGACATGATCAGGAAAATGACATATAAAACAAACAGTAATAAAAGTACATAAAAAATTCCAGTGTATACCTTCTCCTTTTATAATCTTATTGACCCAATGCAAAATAATAAATAAAGATAGTGCTGATCTTAATTTTTACTACCAACTAGCAATTTAATTAAGAATCTAAGTTACTATATGCATATGCTTTATAGCGCTATAAATTATTTTATATCTTCAGATTTGATGAAAATTCATTACGAGATACTTCATTGAATCTTCGAAGAAGATTTTTATTGCAGCGATCTGATATAAAGAATTAAGGCAAGTTTAAACATAAATTAAGTTGATACTAAAACAACACGAGATACGATTTAATAGATTTAAATGCTTACAAAAATAATGGACGTTGTAATAAAATTGATAAGTTAGAAAGGATATTATTATTATGGATGAAAGATGGATCTATGAACTGGAATCTTATGCATATGGTACTAAGAATAGTAGGAAATTATTATTGCATCTTGTAAAAAAATGTATCGGCTTAGAAATATATATATATATATATATATATATATATATATATTAGTTTTTTTATTCTTATATATACTTATATATATGGTGACGCTTAATGGAAAAAAATGAATTTGGCAGTAAAATGTGTTGCCATGTATCAACAATGTAAGACTTAGAGCAAATGTTAAAATTAAACTAACTTATCATGAAAACTATCATTATGCCATTTTATTCAAATTGTAAAAAAATACTTCATCAATTATTAACAATGAAACGGCCTTGCTGATCTTTACAAAGAACTAAACAGCACTAAACGCCTTCAAGTAATATTTCAACCAGTTTTTAGACTATCAAAATGGGTCTAGAATTTTTGGCGTAAACTTTGATGAAAAATTTGGTATTATTTGCTAGAACCGGCTGAGCTGATCGTCGCACAAAAGTAATCAATAAAAGTCCATATCAAATGGCTTTTAAATTTTTAAAATTTTTGCAGCCGTTTTTGAGAAAACGTTGGCCAGATCAAATTTTGGAACACAAACTCCCGCAATTTTGGCTTTCCAATGTTGGTGTCAAACGAAAAAAGAAAATTATCACTCGAAGTTTCTGATAACAACTTGAAGGTTTAGGAATTCTATTCTAGAAAGTTAAAATTATTCCTATTTAGAGTAACAGAAATTAGTTGTCCGACGAAGCGCAGTTCAGCGGTCAAACACTCGTTACATAATCCCAGCAACAAAACTAGTTATTTCTGTTATAAAGTTTCTCTTCCACTAATTAATTATACAAGTTGAGAAAACTTTTTGAAATTGATGACTTCAGGCCATGAATGTACACTGCTTTGCTCAAACGTCACCATAAATTTTGATTAAATTCAGTACAATTGGATTAAACTATAATTAATAATTAGTTGAGCCACACATCATGACCAACAAATAAATGGACAAAGACAAAGCCTTGTGTTTTGTGGATTGTGATAGATAGATAGTTATTAAAATTATTTTCTATCAATAGCTAATTGGCTTTAAGTCTTTGGTATACTTTGTAAGCTACTGACCTGCAAACACTGGCTTTGTATCATAATTTCATTGCATTTTGTAAGCATGATTTGTTTTTTTATTTTTTTATTTCTACAAGTATTTCAATTTCTTCTCAACTAGTAAATGAGAATCGACAGATTATACGTTGAGAATAAAATGCCTGATAGCAAATAAAACTAAAAACAAGAAAATAATAAGTATATAACTTGAATTCCCACGCAGTCGCACCTCAAGAACGTCTCACTAACAAATACTAGAAATCAAGTCGATATTATTGAAAGATTTATATTCATATATAATGATTTAAAGTTGAAATTTCTAGAGCATTCATATGATTAGCTATTGTAGTTATTCTTCGATGTGTCCATAAATCAACATTAACATATTAAGTATTTCTCTGATTTTCTATATTACCATTGAGTAAGTTCTTCTGGGTGTACTCTATTGGCTATGTAAAAAAAATTATAACAGAAGTAATTTAGCAAAATCTTCGTCACCAAAATATAATCGTGCACTTATATACTTGACTTAAATTGTAAATATTGAATTTGAATAGTATCTATCTATCTATCTACAAAACTTGCAGTCATTTTGGCGACGAGTTATCCATAAAATACTAGGTATAGGACAAATCCTAAGGTTATCGACACAAGTAATTCTTTTCGTTACATTCTGAAGTCTGAATCTCATTAATCTATTGTCAGTCCATTGAATTCATTCCTTGTATATGTTCCATTCGATGTTCTCACGTACAATGAATGCTGTACCTACTGTTGTAAATGTTGGATGAAAAAGTGCAAGTCGCCTTTATATCATCCCATGAGTCGTTTATCAAGTCGACATGGTGGACTTCTACTCATCAAAGCAACTTCGAGACAAAGATCCGATAGAGGGATTGGGAAAATTTTTTTGGATCATAAGAAATCGGAAAAGAACTGGTAGACACTTTACTTAAAACAAACGAGTTTTAATAAAAAAAAATACGTTGAGTAAATTTTCAAGGTAATGCAATACCGGTACACCGGAAATACCGGTACACCGGAAATACCGGTATAGCGGAAATACCGGTATGCCGCTTGAATTTTCGGCGGTATTTATACCGGTATTTTTATTGAATAGTTGTATATAGTTGTAGCTGTATATATATTTTTCTATATTTGTGCAAGTAACTATCAATTTTGTATAGGTACATTTGTTTAAGTAAATAAAAATATCGGTTTTGAAATAAAAAATACCGAAATACCGGTTATGCATATTTTTATCGATATTGCATTTCCTAATGTTGATCAAATGGTATAAATAAATCTTCTGGGTTTCCAAGATTGTGAAGTTGCTGCTCTAATTCAAATCCAATGATCAGGTTCATCTACGTCTTTGTAAATTAACTAATTAAAAAAAATGAAGAAATTATCCCCATACCCTACTAATTCGCCAGGACAATCCACTTTTTTATGACTTTGCACCGTTGAAGTTCGTATAATATTGATTGCATATATCCACACATAAAATTTTATATATTCATATGTGCATTTTATTCGAATACACATAGAAAGTTTATGTGCATATGAGACTCGTATACATATGGTAATAGACGCAAGAATATTCCAACTTGCTGGGGGGTCTCTTATGTTTACCTTTTAGTAATGCTAATAACCCATTTGTAAGAAAAGCTGAAGTACCAACTCATAACTATTTGCCGCAATTTGTATCCGTTGATGTCAATTAAAATGAAAATGAAACAGAATAATGATCGAAATATCATAAAATAATATTACTGTGCCAAACAGAGGAGAGATTGAAGTCGTAATTAGACAGCGGAAAAATTTAGGGCGTTTGCTACTCCTTCAAAAAGGTATTGGTCAATTAGTCAAAGAAATAATTTAATCAAAAACGGAAAGGACAATATAGAAGAATCTTGCTTGTTATTAAAAAATACTGAATGTAAATTAATTATTTTAGCAGATTGTTTTTGAATTTCAGCTTTCCATAAAAATATTAAACAAAAACGAAATTAAAGATATTTTATTTATATCATCTATATAAATATCAAATAATTACTGTGTAGGATTTGAGGAAAATAACTGTTCATAATTTATGACATGGAGCAGGCGTCTCAGATTTAAATACTGATTTATGAGTATTATATCGAATACTGCAAATGGCTCACATAGGAATACATAAAACATTATAATGTCATTTATTTTCTCTTTATATCTTGAAGTCAAAGGAACTTATAAAGGAAATTTAGTTGAAAGGCAAATTTCATATTAGCAGAAAACGATTGCTTTAATGAATAACGGTTCAATCATTAAAATCTGAATTAGTTTTGATGAGTTATTCATGAAAATTATTCAACTGCAATATTTATTGAATGACTTAGAATGATATAAATTTATATTTGTGAAATAGCATCAAACAAGATCAAGAGCTATATACGAGTTATTATATCTTTGAAAGTGTCCTTTGACTTTAGCCCATTTTAACATGCAATTAGATTTTTCAATGACTCCTGCAAAAAATATTAAAGAATCAGTTTGGCATTTGATTAGCAGTCTCATTATAGATTCTCCTTAGAGTTTTGTGTAACAACAAATTAAAATAATTGAAAAAAGGAAAACTGATTATACCGTCTCTGTCGTAGGATCAAGGTATCTTATTTTCTTCAAATTTCTAGAAAGAAGGCGATGCTTATTGGGTGAGTTAATTTACCAAATATTTTTAGGATATAATTAAAATACTAAATACTAATCATACTAAAAAAAAACAACATATGTAATTGCCTGAAATAACTATTTTCTTTCTTTCACACAAATGATTATCAGATTTTTATTCGGAAGTACCATAAAAGAGAGAGAACAAATTCTAGAAAACAACAGTTGATGGCTTTCTTTCATATATATGGTAGCAATGCTCCTACCCTAGAGGCTATAATCTCAAGTCAAATTCTTATTCTATCACGACTGCATGATATGAAGCAGACCAAGGTGTGTTTAAAACAATATTTCTGAGCGCGCGTCCTTTTGGGCCGGGGCCCCCTTGGGCCGGGAGCCCGTGGCATTTTGCCACCCACGCCACCCTATAGTTACGCCACTGAATTATATCACGACTGCATGATATGAAGCAGACCAAGGTGAGTTTCGAACCCAATGGCTGCTGCACCACATTTTCACCATGGTCAGTACGTAAAATATTTATGAGCAAAACCAAAGTAGTGTTCTTTTACATCATAACGCTTGAACAGTGTTATCTAAAATAAAACTCAAAATTATCAAACGAGACCATTTTTCCATTGCAAATTTGCATCCGTGTTTTGATGAGAGCAGACACAATACCGGTTCGCATATCGTATGTCGGTTATGTAAATTTGGCTCGTTTGAAAATCGCGCGCATTACTGATCGCGAACAAAAAATGAAAAGCAGGGATTGCGCACAATAACATTTGTGACAAAGAAGCGGGAACGGTCACACAATAATGGATCTCCGGTCTGCATTGTACTAGCCAGAACCGATTCGACGTCATTTGCATCTGTGGATTCGATAGTCCGAGATTCCAAGACACCAGAGGTAATAAAGGATACTTGTGTCAAACGATTTACTATGCATTTACATGTGAGTGCCCTTATGGTAGTCCAAGAGTCCCCTAGTTGACCTAATTGATGACGATTCAGCAACCACCAAAAGTTGACCTAATTGATGACGATTCAATGCAAAAGATTCATGACTGGAAAAAATTGTGCTCAAATGCAACTCCATATATAAGCAGTTCGACGCCATCTGCATCTGTAGATGACGTAGTCCGAGATTAGATGACACCAGAGGTAGAAAATATTTGTGCCAAGTGATTTTTACTATGCAATTATATGTAAACGCCTCCATGGCAGTCCATAAATCCACTAGAATCTCCACCACCAATAGTTGATCTAATTGATGCGAGTTCACAGTTTCGATGCTTGACTGGAAAAAATTGTGCATAAAAGTAATGCAAATCCATATATAAACAGTTCGACGTCATTTGCATCTGTGGATGGGATAGTCCGAGATGACACGACACCAGATAATGGTGTTAAGGATGAGATTTGATAAAAATGTGCACAGCCAAATGAAGACCAAAGCAAGAAAACCAATATAATCTTCACCACCAAAATTTACTTAATTGATTTTATTTCAATGCTTCAATTGCAAAAAGATCATGTCTGGCAAAAATTATACTTAGGCAAATTATAGATCCATTCATGAAGAAAATAAGGGACCTCGGATCATTTGTACTAGCCAGAACCTATTCTAAGTCATTTTTATCTGCATATGTACCAGAGATTAGGTAAATTATTTTTATGTGTTTTGGAAAGCAAAAAACGCTACACCAAAACTGTCATTGATTATGGATTAATCAACAATGACTGTAGTTGTAACTATTTTTGAGAGCAAAGACTCTGTGTTCGAAAATATTATCAAAAACTTCTCTTAACCAACATTCTTTTACAAAAGATGTTTATCATAAACATCCCATTCATTCTTAACAAAAATTCCCATCCCATACAAACTCGAGTTAATTGACATACAGTACTCATATTAAACCACAATTTACTAATTACACTACATGCATCCATATATTGCGTTGATTGTGATAATTCTTTATGAAAGAACTGGTAGGATGTCTTCATTAAATACTGTCATAAAATACTTGAGGGTAATAATATCATGACAAATGTAATATTAATAGGTCTGTAATAAAGATAATAAATGCGCACTATTATATTTATATGAAGCTGGTTTTGTAAAAGACCAATAAAAATTATTGAAGTCATTGTATGTGATAGATTGAACTATGATAGAGGGTAATTTTTCATAGAAGTGACTTCAGGCAATTACAACTAACTTAGGAGCACATTTCTAGTTAAAATTCAGACCAGACATCAAAAGACCAAAGAGAATAGTTGATTTGGTTGATTCTTTCTAGTGTCTTTCAAATATTTTATTAGTTTACTTAAGATTCTGTTTAAGAAAATCTAAGACTTTGCATGTAAAAGAAAAAGCAGAAATGTAAATAATACTTCGTCAGTTAAGAAAGATTAATTTGAATAGACTTTCTCAGTTTGTTTGTTCTAGGGATGTAGAATATAAATCATGATCTTAGATGTTTATGTAAGGACACAATAATCTACATAAGTATATTTGAAAAATATATATATACGAAAGCAAAAGCTTATCATAAAATACAGTATTTGATGATTACAACGCGTGAATAAAATTGATTCAAGTTTTGTTAATTTTTTTAAAGTGAACAAAATATCGTTTTTCTCATATTTTGAATTGTTTAAATAGAGACTGTTGATATTATATATAAGAAAATAATAGTTATTAGAAATTCCACCTAGTGACGTATTTACTAGGAATTTTAAGATTTCAAAAAAATTATAATTAATTGAAAAGGGCATTTAGCATGAAAGGCAAGTTCCATGAACTACCCAAAATGTGTTATAATTGACTTAATCAACCAAAATTGTGTTTTAGATATTTAGATAAAATTTTCAACTGCTTATTTCGGAATCAAAAAAAGTGCTTATATGTTCTAAAATTGTAATTTATTGCTCCAAATTTCAATGACTTAACAATATTTGACTGATCACATCACAAAAGCAACTTTTGACACAAATTTTGACTATATTTTTTCAAACTTTGATGAATTTTTAATATTAAACTACTTGTCGTAGGGCCGTAACATTTCAGTATGCTCTATAAGATCATGATATCTATCGTTAAAAAAAATCAAAAAATAATTTCAACAGTTAATTGCAAGAAGACAGCCCGATCAATCTATACCTAAAACTAATCAGTTTTATTAATAACAAAAACCTTTCCCGAGCAAATTATCTACTCCACAACATGTCAATAGACCAAAAAGGCTAAAAAATCAAATTATTCTCACATTCCGTAATGTTATATGTTGCATACAAACTGAAGAGATTTCACATGTGCAAAATCCGTATACTATTTTGAAATAAATAGGTTTCAAGATATGCACAAAATTGCTCGAAAAAGTAACTTGCACGTGAGACTGAAAGAGGCGTACGAATGCGCTTATCAAAAGCCCCGGAGAAATGCAACGATATTTTACATCTTGCCTATGTTTACCCTTCGTCTGGGAATTATATATATATATATATATATATATATATATGTATATATATATTACATTTCCACATATGTAATAAATATACAAGCCTTTATCATAAGGGTGTACGATAAAGTTTATCATATTTTACGAGCGCCCATCGCTATCACTGGCTCTTTCAATTTATTCCTCCAAAAAATATGAAAACGGGAAGAAAACATTAAAATAAATTTCAAACCTTATCTTTGACCTTTTGTGACTTCGTTGACATGAATAGATGACTTGTAAGAAACCTCTACAGATAAGATGAACACTTACCTGAAAGAAAACAGAAAATAGATATGTTAATAAGAGGATAGATGACATGTAAATTAATCTAATACATATACAGAATTATATTATCTACTTTTGTTGTTTAGTTAGAATACGATACTGATTTCAGACTGCTTGATATTTGCACTAAATCCATTTTGACTGAAATTAACTCAGAAAGTATGTATGCAACGGCCAAGCTTTTTCAGTTTATTATCTCAATCTATATATGCAAGGTGTTTATTAAACCGATTCGAAGTTTATTTGAGTCATGTACGATTCGGAGAAACGCAAAGGCAATAATTCCTTGGTATCTCGAGAGCTGTTGATCGTAAATTTACTTTGTATCGAATTTCCTTTAACGCGAAAGGGCTTTGACTTATATTTAAATAAACAATAGGATATCGACATCGCATGCGAACATGCCTCGTAAAAATTCAATGATCAGGAAGAAATGGACCATGGAATATTTATCTTTTGCTTTGAAGAATTGTTAGAAAAGAATTTAGTTGTTTGATTTTGTAAATTTCATTAGTAAATTTCATGTGACAAACCGGCATTGTGTTCACTGTGAAATTGTGCAAAAAAAGTAAAGAAAATAAGTTGAAATCAAAGGTATCATGTGTAGATATTTTTCTAATTTAGAGGTTTTCTTCTATATTCATATACAAAATTAATATCAGTATTATCAGCTAATAGTGAATCCTAGAATATCATTTTAAATAACTCAATCCCAAAGAAAACAACATAAAAGTGTTTTATTCGTATTATCAGTAGAAGAAAGTTAAGCTATCAAGGGAAACAGACTGAACGTATCAAGAAAATTGTTTTCGTAACTTGGAAATAAATTGTAGTTTTATGGCAAATGGTTCTCTCTAAGAAAGCTTTATTGTTGGACGACAAAAATAAGACACATATACATATATTTACATGTGTATATAACTATTATATAAACAAGAAATTGATTTTAATTTCACGAGCTACTGATTACTTAACCAAGCATAAGACAGGATGACTTTATATGCTTTATCTTAATAATTGGTTCGAATTAATAACATGCATTAGAGATGCATCCTAAATCAATATTAATGCATTTCTAATTATATATATATATATATATATATATATATATATATGCAGATATTCAAGAATGTATTTATTCCATTAATTAAACATAATTTTCTTGCTTGCCAACATGTGTGATAACATAATCAATGCATTTGAAATGGCACTTGGAGAAATTTATGTTTGAATGCACATTGATTAATTAACTGCAGATTATTTACCCAGTGATCGTATATATGTATATACTAGCAAACCGGGCGAACTCCGTTTTACTACCAGATGGTTTCACTTTATGTAACATTTCGTTTGGTGATTAAAAGATGAAGAAAAAAATTGCCTGCTGTTGAAATTGAATAAAAATTTGCACAATACACATAATTGATTTGATGGTTTCCAATTGAAATGTTAGAAATGTGAGAAAATTTACCTTAAAAATATCTACACATGATACCTTTGATTTTGAGCTTCTCAGAAATATTTAAAACCTAAATTTCATGTGGACACCCTGGAGTCATTTCCAGCTGGAGTCATATCCTGCCGGAGTTATATCGGGGAGGAGTCATATCCGGCTGGAGTCATATCCGGGAGGAGTCATAACCGGTTGGAGTCATATCCGGGAGGAGTTATAACACTAATATAACGCTAATTATGCTTAATTATAAGGCTAACTTGATGAAATTTAATATTAGTTTATTAGGGGGTGTCTATCAATAATGTGAGGTTTTTAGGGGAAGGAAGGTTTGACAAAAAATCACGAAATATCACGTAGGGGTTGGAGGGGTAAAGTAAGATATCACGCGTATTCATTTTTTACCTGATTTTTTTAAACCGATTGGCTAATTGCGTTATGAAGAAAGATCCTACATCTGATCCTTTGAACATTTCTTTATTATTATTATTATGCAATTATTCTGTGTGTATGTAAAGCATAAACCGATAAATTTCTCAATTGTTCATATTCATTAAATTGCAAAGCATATAAAATTTCCGTGATAACTTCCTGCACTCGACAAGTAAGTAATCGCCTGTATGGATTTTTACAACGCCAATATAGGCGATTCGAAACGCATTGTTGAAAACCTCAACAACGCCATATAATATATTCAACATAACAATATATATATATATATATATATATATATATATATATATATATGTATATTCCTATATTTATATTATATCGATTTTCCATAGCTGACTCCATGGTGGTACTTCATTAACCACACAATTACCACATGGGGGTACCGAAGCTGAAGATTAATTACTAGATTATATTTACACAAAGGTTATGACCCCAAGGGTCTGCATGAACTCGCCGATTAATCAGTTATAAATTCAGTGCTGTTTGAAAATCATATATAATAAATAAATGCTAACTCTATGATATTCGGTAGATAAATTTGATCGATCTGGTAATAATGGTCAATTAAAACGAAATTTTGGTAGATATTTATATTTATTACAATTATATAAAAAAATTGTTATAGAAGAGTATAGAATATTTGAGCACTGTCTGAATACATAGGAACCTAGAAGTCTATAATGGGTCCATCTATGTCTTCACAATACTCGGTATACTGCCCAAAATCCTTACAAATATTGATAATTCTCACAATAGGAAATCCAGAGACATCAAATTATTTTTCGATTTGTTTCTCGTATACATTTTCAGCATTGAGGTTTTGATTATTCAGATATTTCATCGTAGTACAAAAGTTAGCATCTGCATCTGCGCTGACATCCACTCAAACACATGCTACAAAATCAAATAAATGCGTTTTACCAGATATGGATTGAAAAATGATTTTCGAATGGAAAGAAATCAAATATTTTGTCTATGCAAATAGGACAGATAATAAAAAGCTTATGTAGAAGGAAGTGCTCAATGATAAGCTGAAAGATGCTATCAAAAATTAGAATAGATTTATTTTTAGCAATTTAATATATCTCAATAATTATATTACAAAAGTGTAGAATCGTATAGATTATACGACTATTATCCGATTGTCCTAATTCTTCCGTTATCTGTCACCAATTCCTAATCTACCATGCACTTGATCGCATTCTAATCGTTTTATAACACACGAATCCAAATATCTAAATTGGTGATTTAGAGCAGTTCTTTTTTATTCATATCTTATCTATAGATATTGCTTCAATAGAAAATCCATGAATCGTTTTCAATGTATAAAACACACATGTAAAACGCATTCGGGCGCACATTCGAGGTTTTGAAGGTATCAGCTGTCATCCGCACACTTTTCGGCTTCCAGGTGCCGATCGTATGCGGTTTCAGAAAGATTACAAATTTTAAATATACATATATGTATACAGTAATAAATTCTTGAGTACAGAGGTTCCCAACATTTCAAAAAACATGTGATTTAATGACAACCGTTTGAACTAATAATCACGTAGAGGGAGGGGGGTCTAGTAAAATAACACGTGCATTTATTTTGTTTATTAAAAAATCCAAAATATTTAAAAAAAACGATTTTTTCAAGGTGCTAAAAATACACGTAATGTTTGGAAGCGGAGGGGAAAGGGGTACTTTTAATCATCACAACAATCAGATCTATACTCACAATCAGTATTTTATTAGCTGGTATAATGTATTTTCAAGGCAACTCAATGGTTGACTTCTTTGTGATGATTTTTTTTACGTTACATACTTGTAAAGTGAGATTTGATATATTTCAGCAATAAAAGCTATTTGATCTAGAGAGGATAAAATACAATTGTTATGATAATGCTATGTTACGGGTATATATTCGTATGATTCGGCAGTAACAAATTGTCAAAAAGCTATGTATTTGCTGTGAAATCAGGCGTTTTACACATAATATCTAACCTAAAATCGCTCAAACGTCGAACAATAATTTTATCATAAGTGCAACTTTCTGAAGTCTGACGTTTATGAGTAAAATTTCTAAAAATTGCTACCAATTTTTACGAAGATAGACCCGTATAATAGCATTACCTTAACGTTTATATTTTATTGGAAAGTTGACCCAGAGTTTTCGTGGTTTCAAGGTCGAGGCTTTACCTATCGCTTTTCTTTGAAGTTGCTTGAAAAAATCTTCACGGTTTATGTTGTTTTCGGAAGGATTAAGTATTTGTTCGCAATAGATTATAAATAATATTATTCCAGACCTTTGTTTCTGAGAAACATCTGCGTAAGTGGCTGTTGCTTGTTTAGTGAACCCTTAATTCGGTCATTACGTTGAGTTAAAACGGAGCCATTTGACAGAGAAAGTACCAAAAGCGGATGCTTCCAAGGGCGTTTCGTTTGAGTCTAATTAGATTTTCGTTTATTAAGCGACTCCTGCATCTCCTTTTTTGTTCGGCTTCCTGTCACGGACCGATAGATTAACGAGTAAACTGAACGGCTCAATTAAATCGACGGAGTAATACAATTGTTCATGTTGTTCTTATTGTATACAACAAAGGACAGCACAAACGGGCCAACGAAAACTTTATGCCGAAAGCTCGGATAAAGAAATGGTGCTTTCGGGGAAAGCACTCGCGTAATTAAACCCGGGCGAACGACATTAAGAAATTAATGCTACTTTATCGTATTTGTGTTTCGAGATATTGTGGAACGTAAATAACTGATCACCGGATTATTTTTACACCGCCTGTAAAAGGAAAATACGACAGAGGAATAGTTTCAAATTAAATTTTTAAATGGTCCTAGGGCAGATCCGTAGAATAGTGTCAGAGATTTTCCATTGCCATTTCATACCGCTGAAATGACCTATCTTCAATTGGAAACATATTTATGATCTATTTTTTCAAGTGGCAATGGCCGTCGCTACTGCACGATATCAGGTTGTCCACAGCCTGAGTTCTAACTCGCGACTCCGCTCACACGAGTCCGTAAACTAAACCATGGAACACCCTATACATAGGTATATCAAAAGATTATTTATTGCTTACGACTGTCCTAATTTTTCTGTTATTTGTAACCCAAAAATATTATACCTCTAATTTTTAATAAATTCAGGAGAGCTAGTTCTGCAATATCTATGAGTTACGAGAGTTAAAATAAGGAGGCGTCCTAAAGTCACGTGATCGCTTTTTAAGGATTTTTGGACTCCTGCCTCCCCTTTCGTGTTAATAAAATACTGATTGTGAGTATAGATCTGATTGTTGTTCAAATAATTAAAAATATCTTAAAGTCACAACATATATTTTTATATATATGTATATTAAAAGGTTGAACAAGTTGCCATATTCGCAATCAAAAACCAGACTATCTTGTGCATGTGGTTTTTCAATCTATTTTATAGAACGTTATTTAATTCAACGCAATTAAAAAATTTAATATAAAAAATGAAAATTTTAAGTAAATTCAGTAGTATAGACAAGTCTTGCGATAAATGTTGTCAACGAAATCATGATTGGTTTTGTCAAAAAAATTGCTAGTTTTAATTGAATTAAAATAAATCAAAATCAAAAATTGAATTTTAATTTAAGTAATAAGTGTTACATTAAAAAAACTAGAAAATTTAATAAAATCAGTACTCTCACGAAAGCAATAGTATCCTGTGCTTCATTGTTGCGAAATTGATATCACCATGTATAAATATTTAAAATGGAAAGTGCTCACATATGCTATCAGATTATAAAGGACGCACCTACATATGGTTTAACAGACTGTAAATGATATGATTTTGCTTCAATAAGAGTTAGGTTTCAGAAATATTTCATTTTATGTGCCCAATTACAACGCCTTAATGCATTTGTGTCCGATTTCGTGTCTTTATATGGTCTGTCTTCAGTAACAACTTCTGATTAGCTCAATCATACGGAGATATAATGGGAGTTATAATAATATTTATTAATGAACATTAACATGGTTGTTTGATGGGCAAGATATAAATTGTGATATGTGATATAGACATAACAAAACTACCTAAATATTTAATGATAAACGGTGCAATCATTCATCAACAATATTTTTTCAAATAAGTTTCTCTAATAAAATAATGGAGTTCTCATAATCATATAAAGAACAATTATCAAAATGAAAGGATGATCTTTGGGTGGCCTTCTAACAGCATTCAGAAGTAAACAAAATATAAAATTCAGTAAGGACAATCATTGGATTGCCTCTTCTAATAGCGTTGGGTAAAAATAAGCCTAGAAATATTCACAGCAACTGATAGAACAACTAATTCATGCGAATGGCATTGTGATAAGCTTTGATTAATCAAGATGACATCTACGAATATCTATATATCTAATATTTTGATATAAACATATTCTAATTCTGACTACGTCTGTCCTCACTATTTTATTATGCAAAGGGCAATCGATATCAGATAATACGATGGATGGAGATGGGGCCATGTGGGGCTAATAGTCTGCTCCGCAAACACTTCCTAGTGGTAGGTATTAGGACCGATTGTCGTTTTGCGTTTGGGGTTTCCAATTGCTTTGATTCGTAACCGATTTGTGGGAAACCTACAATACAACACGTATGCACAAAGGTGGACCCATCTAAACCCGAATACAACCAGGCTTTAGGAATACCAAATCGTTGATTATCTCCAAATGTGATTGAGGCACCTAACCTTTGAGGTGAATTTTTGGATCTATATATGCGCAATTCATTTGCAAGTAATCTGTATTGATATATTTCCGCAAAGCTATATATTTCCAATTATTTTCCCGAGACGTAATCACGTGTGTGATGTGATTGGCTCCACATAAGGGTGAAAGATAAGGGTTGAAATTCACACTATATTGGCCGATAGCGTGATCGTTTATTGTTGTCTTTCGGGTGTAATGTATTTTTGATAACTTATAGAAACGTGCCCATGAATACTTCAAGTGGGGTTAGAGAATATAATAAACGGCAAGAGGTTTGATATTTATAGGTCTGTAGATGGGAAATCGATATTTTTATACAATGTCACTTAGGGGTGAATAACTTTTCAAATTTTAATATTTTTATTCTCATAGTAAATGCTGCTATAATATCAATTACCATATTTTTCTAAAATGTAACTTTAGATTTTGAATATATTTTCAAGTTAAAATAACTCTTCCAGGGCAATGCAGCTCTATTAAATAAATTCTTTTATAAATTTAGATAAAAATTGAAAAGTATCATACCAGTTGTGACATTTAAAGTTATCCCATCTAAACTATAAATTCTAAAATTTCTTTCAATTCCAATGGTCTGTGACGAAGAATTAAATGGTGTACGTTTCACGGTTTAATCGAAACTGCGGTGCAAATAAATTTATTATATGATCAGGCAGGATTATATACATTCCCTGAAATGCACATGTTCACTTACAACCCCCTCTAAAATTCATAGAGTTCTGTATGATTCAGTTTTTGAAAGTCGACAATGATCCGCAAATTACAACGGTCACATTATTCTATTAAGGGATGAAGGGCAGAGTCGGATGAAAATAAATTCAGAAAAATAAAGATTAATGAAATAAATGAATGTGATTGAAATTATCTCTTTTACTCCAAAAATAGGTCTATTTCGAGAATTAATAATATACAATATTGCAAAGTAATGATTCATAAAAGAGATAAATATAATTTGAAATAATTTTAGAACTAATTCAAAATTCAAAATTTTGTATATACTCAGAAAAACATTATTTTTATTTACAGTTGATCTGATAATTCGATATTTCAATTCTTAACCCTTTGCACTCGTACATTGCAATGGTAATAGATATATTTGCAGAATATTGGAAACATACGAGAGCAAAGGGTCATTTTCACAGATAACATTTTTTGTAAAATATCTCAACATTATCCTTAGTACGAAAATAAACTAAATATAACATTTATCAAATAATCCATTATCTTTTCTATTTCCAATTCGAATTGCCTGTTAAAAAGTCTCCATCAACTGCGATTTAAGTCCATTGTAATTTTCACCCTATCAGTTGCACCATTGTATAGTAAAAATGGTATGGTAAAAAAATATTTTGTAAAAGGTGCTCCATGTGGTAGAGTAGGTACAACCCAAATTTGGGGCAACAGAAAATAGAGTGCAATTATTTAAAAAAAACGCCTTGAATCAAAACATACCGAATCATAATAGTGATAGGGTGAATAAACTGGGTTAAATTTTGGTCATACAAATTGAATGTATGCAAATATTTTTGTAATTATTCTAGAGTATTCTATTACAAATTATTTACAACTAGTTACTGTATCATATATTTCACTGTTCACAGTTTATAAATTACAATTTCGGTGACCCTCAAAATTTTTAATCAGATTAAAATAAAACCAAAAATATGCAGGTCGCGTGGCTTCATAACGCCTCAATGATTTCCCTATTGAACATATGACGATTAGATCAAAATTCATATATTCCAAACCGAAACATATTTTGTAGTGTTTTTGTAATAAGTAACAGCTGTTGCATAAATCAGACTTGCAAACTTAATTTTTGGAGGATAGTCTTCCTAGGAAAAAACATACCGATTGAAATATTCATGTTTTTTGTAGTAATTTCAAAAAAAAATATTACTCTATTAAATGATGAAAAATTATTTGTTAAATAAAAGTGAAGAAAAAATACCTAAAGCAATTAAAATATAACTTGGCCAATTTTGAAAACTGGTTATAAATGGTAAGGATGACTGGCATTCTGATTTCTCTCCTCAATCATTTGTGGCAATTTTAATTTTTAGTTGGTGCATTGTCTCAAAGTTGACAAAATAAAGTTCTCTAAGCCCAAAAGTTTCAAGTTTAAAAGCTGTTTCTGTCAGACTTCTGTGACATTCGCTAATTTACTTACTCTGAATAAAACTCAGAGAGTTAGGAGTTGGTACTACTACGACTAGCGTTTGGATCGTTGCCAAAATCGATAACTAGGCTAGGTAATAGTCGCTGAAATAACATTCCTTTGTTGGAAACAAAACACATGTACCTGCATTCGAAGTTTACACAATTTCTTTTATTCGCCATCGGAATGCAATCGCGTTTAAACAAAAATAAATTCTGAGGACAAAAGTTCCATTCCGCTATAAAAATACTAGGTGGGAATATTCAGAAATTTAATTAAGAGCTGCACGACAAACAAACGAGGATTTGTAGATATGTAGAAAAAAGTGAATGTTTTTTCTCGTATTAACTATCTCTTTAAAACTAAATGACGATGGTTTTAATCTAGTAGTAGAATGCACAAATGATGAGAGCAAAAAATGCTAGTTTTCATAAACGCTTTGAATCTAACAATTGAATTTTATATAAAATGATACGAGAATTGATACTTTATTTGGAAGCAGGTTTATAGTAAAAACATTAACTTCTAGAATTGATACTTTATTTGGAAGCAGGTTTATAGTAAAAACATTAACTTCTAGTAATCAATAATTTGAAATAAATCAATAAAGCATTTATTGAACCGAATCTTGACTTGATTAACACAAAACTGTCCTGGATTCTCCGAGACCTCAAACATGTGACAAAATCGGCCCGGGTGTATTTGGCGCCAGGGTCAATATGCCTTTGTTGTCCCTGCGAAACGCAGAAACAAAATGGATTTATATTTATTAACTTCCCGTAGGGTAAGTTATTGTAATGGGCCGAAAATCGGAATTGAAAATTTTTACATTTCTCGACGTTTTGAAGGTTTCTGAACATTTTGGCATACTTCAGAAAAAATGGATGTGTGTGTGCGTGTGTGTGTGTGTGTGTGTGTATGTATGGATACAAATTTTCGCCCACGTTTTCGGGCGTACGGATCAACCGATTTGAATGGTTTAAAAAACATTCGATTCCTATTAATAAGGAGAAGAGCTGATTAGTTTTTGGCAAAGGCAGGTCCAGCAGTTACGGAGATAAGGAGCAAAGAGTGCAGAAAATAGAAATCGAGTTTTTGAGAGAACGGAGCATCCGATTTGAATGATTTAAAAAACATTCAATTAGTAATGATTGGGAAAAGGGGTTATCAGTTTTTCGCAAAGGCAGGCCCAGCCATTTCGGAGATACAGAGCTAAATGTACAAAAAATGGCAGTTTTTGAGAGAACTAAGCGTCCGATTCAATTGATTCAAAGAACTTTCTGCTTGTCTTAACAAAATAATTGATTTTGGAAAAAAAAAATTTGTACCATTTTTTTTTTTTTTTTTTTTTTTTTTTTAATTTTTTGTATATCGAAAATAATTCAGATTTTATTTTTATTTCTGACTATAGTTTTAATATACTTTAAACAAATAAATTCAACTCTGCAATTCAGTTTATATAATTCTTATAAATATTAGACAATGTTACAATATTTATAATAATCTATTTGAAAACATGCAATATTCCTCAAACATTTCGTTACGGTACGGGAAGTTCCAGCAATTTGCCTTAAGGCACGATGCCACCCACCCCACTAGTTTTTATATTGATTTGCCTATATACATACAACAATTAATAAAAGAAAAAATATTAAGAATAATATTATAATGACTTGCGTAAAATTTAGTGCAAAATATACCAATTAGATAATTGGTACAATGTACAGAGCATCCGGTTTGCTAATTTTGTTCTATCGACGTTTACGTTACTTTGAATCGTTTGACACCAAGCGTAAAGTTAGAAAAAATTCAAAATTGTCTGAAAGCTTTGGGTAAGGTGTTGATCAGTTTTCGGTGAAGATTTGGTGAAGGTTTCTTTGTAGTTAATGTATTGATTATCTTTGTAATTAATGTATTGATATTGATTGTCTTTGATAAAAAAAAATCATGATTTTGGTAAAACTTTGTATGATGATGGAGCTTATTGTCTTAACGAACGTACTAAAATATTGTATACCTACGACAAGTTGTTTAATTATAAATATTCACCAAGTTTGGAATAATGGACAGTTAAGTCGATAATATACCCGGTCTTTTACACATGGTTTATTTACTTTTTATTACTTATATATTTATGAGGGTAATTTTAAATGCCCAGTTTGCATAATTCTGTGATTAGAACATGCATATAACTAATGTATCTTCATGATGCCCAGATATTTATTACCGGTAATCCAAGAAATAACCATATCCCTTTCCTTCTAAACTATTTTGCATTAATTTTCCCATAATAATCCCATCCCAGGATGTGCCAGTGCCATCATCCATTTATTGTCCTCTGCCGGTTGAGGTGATCAGAAAAAGTGTCGATAACACTTATTATGTTACCTGTCCTTACACCTTAGACTTGTCACCATATATTATAGATAGTAATTTTTAGCTTTATTTTATATATATCAAGGTGTGTCGTCAGACTGCGGCGGTAGCCATTGAGTTCAACTGAGTTCATAATAGGAATGCATTTTGCTTGTTCTCGGACTAGTAGTGTCACACGAACGAAAAAAATAATTGTCAAAAATAATTGTTAAAAAAAGAAAATTGTAAAAATTATTGATATTTAATTATATTCTATATACGTTTGTAAAAATTCTAAAAAAATGTATGATAGATTCCTTGTAATTGAATAATTGAGTCAACATTTCCCATAATATCTTTAAGAAACTTTATAAGTAAATTAATTAAACTTTTAGAAAATGAGATAAATCATTTGAATTTGTTTGAATAATGCAATGAAAATTCAATGAGTAATTTAGTCAACATTTTCAATACCATAATATTGACAGTATCTAATAATTTTATTTTCGTTAGAAATTAGTATATAATATTAGAAGTAACTGTAGTTATTTTGTCTTTTGTCAACCAAGGATGATTTTCAACTTAAATTTATTTATTTTTATATCACCAATAATATATATTTTTACTTGTAAGCGGTTCAATATCCACAAAGATTTTGTTATTGGTGACCCTAAAACTTCAACGAATGAAAAGCTAAAGTTGTTTGTAGGATTTTGGCATACTTTCTCTTTACATGAAATTTTTTTCCCAAATTTGCCCAAGTAAATATTAAATGTGATTAAGGAGTATAATATTTTATAATGTGATTATTAGAGTTGCCTTGTAACTTTATTTCTGTACCTTACCTCATAATTCGGTACATCAAAATGTTTTCATGTTTCTGTATTTGATCGATCACTGTCGATTAATCGAAAATATATTGCTGTTTCTGCTCACAATTGTCTAGACTGTTTTATGTTATATAAATATATGCAGGTAAATGTACTTTTATGTACTTCTGTGTGCATGAAATGATTGATGAGATTAGATCGCTGAAGGAAATTTATTGAAAAAGCGACACACCTCGCCTTGTATGGAAAATGTATTCACTTCTGATTTTATATAGTACTCCTGGCAAAAACGAATTTTATATAAAACATTAAAGTGAAATTATTTAGAAAATAAGTTTTATCATTCAGTTTTTTACTCCACGTAGCATAAGTTATAGTAATCGCAAACAAATCAAAAATGAAAATTCTATGTATCTTATAAGGTCTTCTGAACGTTCTGGCATACCTATATAAAAAATATATATGTGTATGCGTTTATACGTATGTGCGGATACAATTTTCAGTTGACGACTTCGAAAGCACAGATCAACCGATTTAAATGATCCAAATAAAATTCGAGAAAATTCGAATGAAATCGTTTATGTATTAACCAAGTAGACTACAACTTATCTTATATCGATTGAATAAAGAATTTAACTATAATTTACATTATGATGATAAAAAAGTTTACGTAATAACTAATTAGTTTATCGAATTATTGAATCATCTATATTCACTTTATATAAGATAAATTTATAATAATGCTTTTAGACAATATTCTATTTATCTCCCGAACAATTGAATCCTTAACAAATCGATTACTCATCAATCTGTTCGTGCAATTGTCATTTAGACAAATCGGTCATCAGAACGCATTTATAATTCTAAGAATACATTACATAGACTTCATTCATAATTTCTAATATGTTCATTGTAATATGAATTCTTATGAGTTCGACGTCTTCTGTCAACATGAAATTAATTATTTTGCTTCACAGAATGCTCTGAGACGGTGTATTGTATTTGTATGAGTATCAAATGACTCGAAGCAAAAAGGATATGTTGTAACTTCTTGGGACTTCCTAGTGCAATGACTTAATAATTAGTTCTCGTTTTATGACACCATGAAGATGATGAAGGAAGAATTATTTCGATAAAGTTTTACTAGGCACATGGGATAAGAGATTGTGTTGAAATAGTAGGCTTTGTTTTGCTGCTTGAGATTTTTTTTATAGATATCAATATGATGGTCAACAAAGCTACAACCATTGCAAAAGAGCAGAACAAAAGCTAAATTTATTTTATTCTTGGCCAGAGAGTACATGAGGAATGGGAAGTGAAAGTCAAGTAGCCATTAAATTAAATTAAGGTTAAATCAACAAATCATTTATTGAAAGTTCAATATATAGCGCCGCCCGCATGCTGGGAATGACAAGCTTGGCATCTTAAATATTAGATTTATAATTCATATTATAAAACACCATATATATTTTTTTTTAACTCAGTTTTATTTAGCAATCAGAAATACATAATGATTTTTTCATCTTTCTATTAAAGTACGTGCGCCTGTTCGGGTGCGTATTTTGTATGACAATAATATCTTGTCACTGGGTGTCTCAACCTGTCTAGTGCTAGTCACAGTGCTTTGTTCTGTGTAGTTTGTAATCTCCGTAAGTTCGCCTCTGTGGTAGCATTTCATACACGAGCGGTGTACAACAGTGCTAATCCAATTAAACAATGATTAATCTAATTAATCATTGATCTTTTTGGCAAAGAAAAATAGTAGAATAGGTATTTTTATTTGATAGTAATTTTATAAACATCTAAAAAATTAAGAATATAAACATCGCAATAAACCTGTTTTGTTTTTAGACTAACAATTTGAGAAAAATCCTGCCTCTAAATCGTCATTTTTTTACGATTTCTCCAGATTTCATATAATAAATTTTGTTTTAATCGCATTCAATTATACATTTCCAATGCTCTTCGTGGTCATCCTATTATGTACCATCAACTTATGTAACCACGTAGTAACTAACCTTTGTTGCTGTATCATCAATTCATCAAAGCAGTTGCATAACAAACGAAATGGCCTGCGGGTTTCGGTTATTAAGGATGGAAATAGCACGTGCACGGTACACGTGAGTTTAACGCCTGTTAACGGCCATACAAATCATTTCCCTCATGATAAAAGACAATAGTACGAATTGATTAACTTATTAATTACAATTCTAGGATTACTAGAAATTATCTGAACTCAAAAGGTATTGCGGACGTAATGGTGAGTTGATCTCTAAAAATAGATGAGTTGCTGTTGAAAATAAAATAATAGACAGAAGAAAAGTTCTTTCCGATTTCTATTACTGAAAGTTGTAAAATTTTATATCATAGTTCTTATAATCCAAGAATATAGAAGTAAATTTGGTGATTGCTTAGACTTCAGTATATACTTGAAATTCTGTGCTCTATATCGGGTCACTTCATTACCAGGAAAATCTTCCCAAGATACAATTAAGTTTCCTTGGAAACGCGTGACTAACGGATCTCTCTAGGTTGATTTTGTCACGCTTCCGCGATCCTTCGGCATTAATTCAATTTACTCAGAATGCGATAGTCAATAGTGATGGATTAATTAGTTTTGATTATTAAATATAAAACTTTCTTAATTAGATTTATACAATGACAGTAATTATAAAAAAGATCATATAAATGCCATCATCAGCAACTATGTACTCTTGTCAAAATATTGGATAAAGTGTTCCAATGACAATAATTATAATCAGTTGACTAAATATATTGCATAGAGTTACTTTTCCAAAAGATTGTGTTATTTTGAATTATGATTGTTTTTTCTTGATTTTCTTTTAAAATTTCGATTTGTTTTAATTCGAAATGACTATAATTCTATATTTAGAAAAATATTTTACAAGAGCTAAATTCATTTGAAATCGTTCGATGATTTCAAAAGTGAATTTAGTAAAAAAAAACACTTAATAGAATAATTTTGTGTATAGAGTTGTACTTATATTATAAATTGTAAGTTATTAAAATAGTAATACATTTATCTTTTTAGTAATACTATAGTAATATTATACAGTAGAACCTCGGTTATTTATATGTATGCACATACCCACAATTCGAATTTTAGCATGTTGCAATTTAGTATATGTATGTAATGTAATCGAAGAAAATATGTATGTACAAACATAAGAAAGTGTTAATTTCTTATAAACATTGATTTTCGTTGATATCAATGTATGTAATTGTTATTTTTAATAAATACACAACATTATTCTTTATGCATTCGATTATCCGGATTTTCGATTACCCGGATATAGATATAATAATCGAGGTTCTACTGTATTTAAAAATTAAAAATTAAAAATAACACATTTTAGTGATCTACTCGGTGCCGTACACAATATATCGGATATAATTCAAGGTGTTTATTCAATTTTTCACAAAATGCCTTTCGTATTTTATTTTAAGTTAAAATACTAGTCATAAAGAACAATATTCAAATAAAAGTTTATCTGACATGAAAGGATAATACCAGAGAGAGCTTTTATTAATCAATATTCAACAAATGGAGAAATAATCTTCTAATCAATTTGAATATTTTTCTCGGTACAAAGTAAAGCCGATAGAATATAATATATATGCATAAGATCCTTATTGATCATTATTAATTAACACGAACATACCTACATTTATATGTACCAAATTTTACAGGGCAGTACATAAAAATGTAAACATACTATCAATACTAATTCTGCGATAAAATAGTCCGTTGCCATGGCAAAGCTCTGATACGACGCTTCTTTCTTGATATAAATTGGTAGTAAAAACTGTAATAATGCTGTGTATTTGCTGTGCTGTCATGCGTTTTAGATATAAAGCCTAACCTAGAAAATGAAACTTTTTGATGTGTCTATTCTGACACAGTTAAATATTTGCACAGCAAATACATATCATTTTTCACTAGTAAATTTTGAATTCATTTAATGAAGATTACAAATGAACTTAACTCTATAATTTGCTATGTATTTGCTGTGCAGTCTAACCTTTCTGATGTGTCTATTCTGATTCAGTTAAATATTTGCACAGCAAATACATATCATTTTTTCCCAAGTAAAGTTTGAATTCATCTAACGAAGATTATAAATGAACTTAACTCTATAATTTGCTATGAATTTGCTGTGCAGTTAGGCGTTTTAGATATAAAGCCTAACCCAGAAAATGCAAACTTTCAGATGTGTCTATTCTGACACAGTTAAATATTTGCACAGCAAATGCATATCATTTTTCACTAGTAAATTTTGAATTCCTCTAATGAAGATTACAAAAATGAACTTAACTCTATAATTCTCTATGTATTTGCTGTGCAGTCAGGCGTTTTAGATATAAAGCCTAAAAAATGCAACCTTTCTGATGAAGTTAAATATTTGCATAGCAAATACATATCATTTTTCGCTAGTAAAATTTGAATTCATCTAAAGAAGATTACAAATAAACTTAACTCTATAATTTGCTATGTATTTGCTGTGCAATCAGGCCTTTTAGATATAAAGCCTAACCTTTCTGATGTGTCTATTCTGATAGAGTTAAATATTTGCACAGCAAATACATATCATTTTTTACTAGTAATGTTTGAATTCATCTAACGAAGATTACAAATGAACTTAACTCTATAATTTGCTATGTATTTGCTGTGCAGCTAGGCGTTTTAGATATAAAGCCTAATCTAGGAAATGCAACCTTTCTGATGTGTCTATTCTGATACAGCAAATACATATCATTTTTCACTAGTAATGTTCGAATTCATCTAACGAAGATTACAAATGAACTTAACTCTATAATTTGCTATGTATTTGCTGTGCAGTCAGGCATTTTAGGTATAAAGCCTAACCTTTCTGATGTGTCTATTCTGGTTCAGTTAAATATTTGCACAGCAAATGCATATCATTTTTCACTAGAAAAGTTTGAGTTCATCTAATGAAGATTACAAATGAACTTAACTCTATAATTTGCTATATATTTGCTGTGCAGTCAGGTTTTTTAGATTTAAAGCCTTACCTAGAGAAAATACAACCTTTCTGATGTGTTTTTTCTGATACAGTTAAATATTTGCACAGCAAATACATATCATTTTTCACTATTAATGTTAGAATTTATCTAACGAAGATTACAAATGAACTTAACTCTATAATTTGCTATGTATTTGCTGTGCAGTTAGGCGTTTTAGATATAAAGCCTAACCCAAAAAATGCAAACGTTTAGATGTGTCTATTCTGATTCAGGTAAATATTTGCACAGCAAATGCATATCATTTTTCACTAGTAAATTTTGATTTGTTCTAATAAAGATTACAAATGAACTTAACTCTATATTTTGCAAAAAATTTGCTGTGCAGTTAGGCGTTTTAGATATAAAGCCTAGTCTAGAAAATGCAAACTTTTAGATGTGTCTATTCTGACAGAGTTAAATATTAGTACTTTGCACAGCAAATACATATCATTTTCCACTAGTTTGAATTCATCTAACGAAGATTACAAATGAACTTAACTCTATAATTTGCTATATATTTGCTGTGCAGTCAGGTTTTTTAGATTTAAAGCCTTACCTAGAGAAAATACAACCTTTCTGATGTGTTTTTTCTGATACAGTTAAATATTTGCACAGCAAATACATATCATTTTTCACTATTAATGTTAGAATTTATCTAACGAAGATTAGAAATGAACTTAACTCTATAATTTGCTATGTATTTGCTGTGCACTCAGGCGTTTTAGATATAAAGCCTGACCTAGAAAATGCAAACTTTTTGATGTGTCATTTCTGACACAGTTAAATATTTGCACAGCAAATACATATCATTTTTCACTAGTTTGAATTCATCTAACAAAGATTACAAATGAACTTAACTCTATAATTTGCTATGTATTTGCTGTGCAGTCAGGCTTTTTAGATATAAAGCCTAACCTTTCTGATGTGTCTTGATTCTGATACAGTTAAATATATGCACAGCAAATACATATCATTTTTCGCAAGTGAATTTTGAACTCATCTAACAAAGATTACAAATAAACTTAACTCTTCAATTTGAAGTCTGTGACAGCTCTGAATGTTCCAATCGCTATCGCTATAAATTTATTCCCCAGCTAAACTACATATTCAAAACTACTCGTCGCAAATTTTTAATAAATTCATATAGCACATGTGCACAATGTATGAGAAATATGGAACAGCACATGCATATTTTACTAGGAAAAAATCTTCCAGTACAAAATCCGGTTATTCGCTGTGATATACGCTAGCAATCTCTTCTGGATCAGAATTGCATATTCAGAGTTGGTCGTCTGTCGGTACTTTGCGATTGCCTATTATGAACGTGCGAAGAAATACGTCAATATATGAGATTATATATCTTTAAGAAAATCTTATCACGAGAATATTTTCGCCCTGGAAGTGTAAGAAAAAATCCGTGCCTCCAGGGCGGTAAGAAGAGCCCTTCGACAAAATTAAATGATGTATGATGATGAAACTTCTGGCCGGAAGATTGGGTCCGAAGATAATATATACATATATATATATATATATATATATATATATATATATATTATTATATATATATTATATATATAATATATTATATATATATATATATATATATATATATATATTTTACACATATACTTGATACAAAGCACACAATTTCAGCTTATACTGAATTCTAAACCATACTACATATTTCTATTTCATCAATAAATGACCACCATGACAGAAAATTAATGCCTTATTAAAAAAAATACATTGTATTGCTTATTAATGTAAATTCTATTAGTCTTTTCTTATAAAAAATATAAAACAAATATAAATACGTTTTGTCTACTTTCAAACACGCGATGTAACGTGTACCAAATTGAAAATTAAAGGTGAAGATCACATGTCTTCAGTAATTGATGCTGTGCTGTATCTGTTGACATGACAAATGTAACACGAATCGAAAATTGGACTTAATTAAATGATCCAGGTATTCGAAAAATACTTTTTGCGCTCTGAACTTTCTTTTAAATATTTAGTTCGGAAAACGACCAGTATTTATCGTAGCCTTGCGATTGATGATACAACTTTGATGCAAGAGATTGATATATAAAATACAATGCAAATAAAATAGTAGTAAAACTCTTAGCTTCGCTTTTCACTTGCCCCTTGTCCGCTGTTGGTCTACTTACTTCAAGGGGGGAGGATCTAGAATACTATGATCTATCTATCTCTACCTAATTAAATAGACTTTCCTCCTAATTAATGGGATTTTTGCATCACAGAAAGCACATTATTTTGTTAAGACTGAATTCAAAGTATTTTTAGATGGTAGATGACATATCTGTGCCTAAAGTTTTTGAACTGAAGTTCTCCAAATTTTGAGAAGTGCATTTACACACACACACACACATATATATATATATATATATATATATATCTGTGTCTATGTAAAAGCATGAACTGAGTCTGATTAATAGAATGAGGCACGCAGAATCCTATGTAACATCTAGGATCTACGAGGATTTTGTAGATCGTAAAGTTTGCACATACATGCAACTGAAATTTTAGTACCAGTATTTGAAGATTAGAAATTCCTAACCATAAAGCCATAGATTATGAAGACGTAAACTTCACATGCAATAAATACTGATTTGTTTATGCTTTGAGACAATCGGTGACATAAATCTTACAGAAATAAGGAAGTACGAAAATAAATCAATTTTATCTGCATTAATAACAGATTTATGTTTTACACTAATTACCTTAATAAGAATCCTTATAATTTTATATACTTATAATAGCACAGTACCTTGATCTTCAATATTTCAAGAATATGAAGTGGTTACCCCTCAAAATCTCAAATGCGCATATTAGTGGTCTATCCAAAATGATGATGAAAGAAGTACTTACCTGAAAAGAAAAAAAAACAGTATTAGATAAGCATTGACATATGTTACACATTTTATAAATATTAAAAATGATATATTGATTGTGATTTTAAAAGTCTGATATAGACTATCTGTAACTTTACTTCTAAGGCATGTATGGAATATGAATATACATATTCTACCAAAAGAATACAAGAACCTGCAAATCTAGAAATATATTGACGAGAATTTGTGGGAATCCACGGGAAAGTTGTTGGATTGCAACAAATCCTGATTTAATGCAGCATTTGAATTTATATAGCATTTATAAATATAGCGCCTGTTGTAGAATGAGAATCTTCCTCCTCATCCACAAGTACCTCACCAATTAAATTACCATTACCTCTGATCTTCTCTACAAGTTCAAATGCTACAAATCATGTGATCTAAACTCAATTTTCAAATTCCCTCTAAACCTTCATAGCCATCTTCTGACACATGACATGGCTTTCTCACAAATGATGAACGACGTCGATTCAAATATTTAATTCGTGATCATAATTCACTCGAAAAGCTTTTCATTAAAATCGAACCCACGCGTATTAAAGAGAGAACAAATCATAAATTATGCATTCGTTCAGAATGCATGTATAAATAAATATATTAATGAATATATAATCGAGTTTCGGAATTGTTTCAAACTCCTTTTGTTCGAGATGAACGTTTGAACTTCGCGCGCAGAAAAAATTAAAAAGACAAGATGAGAAGTTTAAGAAGATATTAAACGGAGCGGCACCGTGTTAATGGTAATTTAATTTTTTTATGCCTTCGTTAGAGGAAAAATTTAAAAAGTTTTTAAGATTCAGCAATAAATGATACAATGATATTTGGGGAAATACGAAGATGACATGAAAAAGTTTTATGCTATTTTAGTCCTGGATTTTTCAATATATTGATAATTGATAAAAAAAATTAGTTTTTTATAGATGTAATTCGTATTCCTGATTCGATTTGTAGGAAATTCCCATTCCTTTGTTTTTGAATCCAGTATTCTATATGGAGAGGATTGCACTTTTAAGAAAATTAAAAAACTACAACAATTGAATTGAAAAAAAAATGCTACGACTAGCACTATTTATACCAAAACCAAAACCCCCTTTAACATCGATAGACTTAAAAATCTCATCTATCAAAAATTGTTTCGATTGCAAATTAATTTACATAGGAGAAATAAGCCAGGAACTTGATTAGACGACTAAAACACAAAGATCATTAAAAACATTGCAGACAATTTAAAACTATGCTTGCGGACCACATTAATACAATTCGAACATAATTTTTTAAAGCAAAAATTGTAGAAGGATCATTTTTGATTTCTCATAAAACCAAATTTCTTTATATATTGTATACATATATATGTTTATCCATATATGTCGATGAGATTTGCGTGATCCATTAAAATGATGTATAGCTATTCAGAACGTGTTCAAACCAAAAAAAGGAAGTTGGCTTAAGAAAACTTTTTAAGATTATATTTATTATACATTTGTATAAATATACCTCTCGTAGTATTTTTCACAGATGTTTCCTATCGATATTCATGGCATTTTCCAAACTGAAAGTAAAAGTTTGAACTTCTGCGATATTATCTTTGTTAAAGTTACTTTTTGTTCGTGATGGCAGTGAATTCTGTTACAGAATATTTTTATGTGAAATGTTCTTTACGTTCTGGTCGTTTGATGACTTCTTTTTTTATTATTTTCTCCTGCCATGTAAGAATTTCGATTGGACACTATCTAGATTTTATCGAATTGAAGTGTTTTTGTAATAAGAAATTTTAATCAGGTTATGCAAAAACAGATCGATCATTTGTAATATTATATATGATGTTAAACAAAATCAAACGACTCGAGTTTAGATTTTGCTGAATTGGATGATTTTTATTAACTTTCCCAAAAACAAATAGATTATAATTAATATATGATCTCTTAAGCAAAATGTATAGAATGTATTAAAATATATAGAATCGTGTTAAAAAAAACAAATTATTTTCATCAGAAAGTCAAATAAATCAATATTTCGCGAAATAATTATAAGCAAGAATGGATTAATAATGATTTTAACTTTGGTATTTTCGTTATTTAGACAAACACCATCTTCAACAGTTAATGTAATTTATTGCCTTCATAAATACTAATAAACCCTTATTTTTATCACCTCGTCAAAAAAATGAAATTAATATTCCGTGCCCATGTTTTCCATCCCCTTGGACACCACCTAAGCGAATCAATAAAGGGGTGTTTAAATTCTACGAAAATCGGGATAACTATCAACATTTATATGTCTGGCCACGAATCACAAACATACACAAAAAATAATACAAGAAAAAGTTTCATATAACGATTGCAGTCAACCCTGTTTGCATTTAATTGTGAGAGCTGGGGGAAAAATATTGAAATAATTGTTAAAAAAATATGAAATGCGTATTTAACAGAGCATACGGCTTTAAATATTTACTAATGATATTTATTATTTATAATTATGTTTATAAAAACTATAATTCAATTGTAAGAAAGTAGAAGTACTTGCTAAAATAAAGTGGAAGAATTAACAAATACAGTAAATCAAATTTCAATCCAATTATTAAGATTCAGAAATATAACAGTCACCAAACTTAGAAATTTAAGAAAAGCATAAGTATAAATATCGGATATTTACAAGACAATTCTATTATTGTTTAAATTCCATTATTGATTTTTGAAAATTTTCACAGTGCACTCGAAGTAAATTCTAACTGAATGTTTTCAACTTCAGAAAACAACAATATCTATTGTAGTTCACATTTATGAAATGTTCGAATAAAAACATATTTGTGACTCCTCCAAAATTGTTGCCATTTGATATTTTGCAGTAATCTGATGTAAATTATAGCTAAATGCTTTGAACTGAGTATTTATAGTAATTATTTTAATGGATCGCGCAAATGTCATCGACATATATGGACAAACATATATATGTATATACATATAGAGAAATTTGGTTTTATGAGAAATTTAGAAATACTTCATTGCATTATTTATTGGTCTATTGTTAAAATAGTCAAAAATAATCCTTCTACAATTCTTGGTTTAAAAAAATTATGTTCGAATTGTATTAATGTGATCCGCAAGCATAGTTTTAATTGTCTGCAATTTTTTTAATTAGTATTTATAAAACTTATTGTGAATATCTAGCCCATTTTCTCATTTATGATTATTATATATGACGCAAAAATAGCTGAAATTATGATTATTATCAATAAATATTTATATAGAATTAGCATATACAAACATATATTCTATTATTATAAATATAAAATCCTTTATACCAATTCAAATAACGTATTTTTACTATTGGTTTATATAAATTTAAGCTTTTTTAAAAAGTAAATAACAAAACTATAAATAGAAATATGTGTTAAATAAGTATATCACAATAAAAACATGATGTCTAAAGTTATATGTGGTGATAAATATAACAACTCCTTCCACCCCCACAATCAAATTTTTTTTTATTCTTTTTTTTTAATTGTGGATTTTGTAAAAAATTTGGGAAAAATGAATCATGTGATATTATAGTGTACCCACTCTCCCAACCCTTTAAAACTTCTGGTTTTTAATTATGATTTATTAACACAAGTCTCTAAGAAACTTTAGTAAAAAAAAATTAAACATCGGATGATTCTTGGTTTCGAAGTCGTGGACAAAAAATGGTATCCAAAATACACACGCACATCCATTTTGTCTAAGGTATGCCTAAGCGTACAGAAGGCTTTAAAATGTGAAATTAAACCAAAAATTTTTATTTTCAGTTGCGATTACTATAACTTGCCTTGCCCTACAGCATATTAACTAGCAAATTAGCCATGAAATATATTTTATTTATTAATTCTAAATTTTACACCAGCCCTTCCACTATTTGCCTGATGGTGGTCGTTCCTGGAGATTAGATACGATACGAATGCCGTCCACGCGAGGACGTGATGCCTTCGCCTTTATTTGCTTTCGGCTTTTATATCGGTTTTATATCGCTTTCGATACGATAAAGGATTCGAGGAAAATATTTAAAATTAGCATTTTAGATTCTTAACAGTAATAAAAGCTGAGTACTAACGCTTCAGAGGTGTGGCGGAACGCAGCTCAGAATAAAGTGAAACACTAGATTCAATACCACAACCCGTATATTAGTGGTTAGAGCTATGGAATTTTAATTAGAGGTGTCAGACTGCCTGATGTGAAGCAGAGTAGAGATGTTAAAATTTAACGCATTTGCGCATATCATCTTTCTGAGGGTCATTAGTTGTGAGTGGCATTTTGTCTGGTGGCAACTGCCAACCTATTTACCTGTCAACCAGTCTACTTATTTAGCAGTCTGTCTACATGTATCCTGTTATAATTTTTTACCTGAAACGTAAAGACATGCAAAAAATTTCATTTTCGATTTTAGTAATAGAATGTTAATAATAGAATGCCATTCTACTGGTCAAGATATCGAAAATCAGAAGTTGATAAAGATATATGGTTTAGTACGGATCAGCTACATCAACTCTAAGAAGAAGAATTATGTTGGTCATAATGAAGTGAAAAGAAAAGTAAACTGAATCGCAACCATATGTAGTAAAGAAAAAGTATGAAGAAGATCGCAGATCATGAGCCCCTCAAGAAATGATAAAATAAATAGTTGAAAGTCTAGATATGGAAGCAGAAATTCTCTCTCTCTCCATGAACCTGACTTTGGGCACCATTATTACCAATAATACGACTATCAATGATACTTTTCCAACGTGCATGCATTCACATACTTCATTGTCTTCCATCTAGGTACTCGAGAATCTGGCTTATGTCAAAGTAATTTAACGGACCAATATATTTTCACTCCGGCTGCAGGAACAGTTACGAAGAAGAATTTGTAGATAGTTAGAATGCACGTACCCGTTCTTATTTATATAAGCCGAGAGAGCCGGATTTTATGCCAATACGTTATTTCTTTGAATTTAATAGCTTTCCACTTCATTATCGTTAATGTCAAGTTAGTTAAAATCATTTTCAATCTTTGCTGAATGAATATCTTAATAATAGAAAGAAATTTTGAAGTTGTGAAATTTATTGTGCTGTAAAATTTAATGCTAGTGAACAAAGCGTAAAAATTTTATTGCTCGATACTCAGAGGAAGTTGAAAATCTCTCCGAACTTAATTCCAGAATTAACATATTAAAGATATAGTTTCCTTCATTCGAATTCTAAAATACAAAATGTTCTGCCAAATATAAATCATTTCTTATTAACCTATGACATATTCCTAACATATTGCCTATAGATGTATAAGGTTACCAATTT
>NW_020539724.1:474772-532581 GCF_003426905.1 Ctenocephalides felis
AATTATTTGAGTTACCTTATTGCAAAGCAAACAATCACAATGGGATGCTAAAATAAAGTATCATGCATAAAATAAAGCACATTTGTTAATTTCTCAACCATTATATTACAATGAAAAGAACGAGAAAACATAACAAATAAACAAAAATCTGTACTATACAGGTCAGGCATATGGTTCAATATTATATACATGCACTACAAAATTTCACAAATTACTATAATAATAATAAGTCATGTATTCTTTTTTATCAATATATGAAAGATTGAACAATATATAGTTACTTACGTACAATTCATCAAATAAAATTTGTGAAATATCCAAGTTTATTAATCATTTTATCCTTCATTCGAAATAACTTATATGTGACAAAAAGTAATACTTAATGAATTGGACGACAACATATTAATTTAAAAAAAGATTATATTACGATTAAATCTCGTATGTTAGTTCTCTGCTGTGTTACTTTCTGTAATACAATAACCACAACATATAAATGATTTTTGCAAAAAACTGATAAACATTGTAATTATGAATCACAATGAAATGTTAATTAGAATGCGCAGAAGCTTTTGATGAGTGAGTTTTATAGTGCAAAATATATATTGAAACATTCACAAAATCAGCTATACCTAAAAAGTGCTTAAAACAGTGAAACCAAAACATTCAGTACCTTATTAATTACACTTGCCTTGAAATATAGCTATGCTAAAATTTTTTACTCAAAACTAATTAACTGCTTTATATTTAGAATCAATTCAATATCATAGCTATATTTCCTTAAACGTTAAATAAAACTATCAATGATTCTGCTCAATTCATTTCTTATGTAGTTTCAAGTAGTTGCTATTATTGTTGCACAAATATTAATTAAAAATAAGCATTAACACACACATTACTTGATTCTACAATGAAAATTGATCAATTAAAATAAATTATTTATTCCAAAAACAAAAACATGCATGTATCATCCGACAAACAACTGATGAGCATTGATTTACTATTTCACAAAAAATTATAACTCTGAAATAAGCGCTTATAAAATTAAACCAGTATATTAAATAAATAAACAGAAGAGTAGAAATATATTTTATAACACACGATTACTTTTACGATTGAAATTAAAGATTTATCCATAAATGTTTGTTCTATTATTTGCTCATTTGAAAAAAAAAATGTACAAAATGATAATCATATTGTTATAAAATAAAAATTTAAATATAAAAAATCAAGGTAGGAATAATAAATTTCATTCGAATAATCAGAAATCAAAAATTTAAAACTATACAAACAAAAATTCTAACTTTTAGGAACTGAAAAAACTAAAAAAATTAATAAAATCTAGAAATTTTATAAATAAAAACATTTGCGTAAACTATTTTATTTTCTATAACGCAAAAGTAAAAGAAATCATATTAACTAATTAAATCATTTTTAATGACTATCTTTTCTTTTTTATAGTCATGTTGCCTATTTGTACATATTGGTTTCATATAAAATAATAAATACATAAAATATTTACAAATATAATACAATGTGCATTGTGTAAAACCTGCAAGGCAAATTCTTTGTGAATTATGGGTGCATTTAACATCTAAAGCATGCAACATATACAATATTAATCAAACATTTCATTCAAATATTAAACGAATTATATTTTTTTATATCCAAAAAAAATATTTACATTATATTTACTTGGAATTAGAGGTGGTTTCAGCTTTCAGTAAAATATCTTCTATATGATTTTTAAAAATTAATATGGCGTTGAGACTTGGCCTTAATTTAATAGTAATTTAAATTTTTACATGCAAAGTAAATTACAATGAATGTATTAATGTTATAAGAGGGATAACGTTTGCATTATTTAAAATAAATTCTAATAAAACTGGCAGATAATGTATTTATTGCTCTTCAAACCTGGCGTTGTCAATTTGTTCAATCCATAGATTTTGTATTATAAATTATAGTCATTGTAGCTTGCAAACTTAATAAATATACGATAGTTTCAAAGCAATAAAATTATTTGTTCTCGATGTCTTTTAATAAATACTATTAATTCTTATAAACGATTCTACGGGCATTGCGATAGTAAATGAATATATAAATGATATTTTAGTAAAAATAAATAAATTAAAGTCCATCATGGCAGATACTACCAAATTTCAGTATCCAGGTCTAGATTTGTGCTACTGAGAATTCGCGCGCGGTGTTCTAACCTATCTGCGGGTAACGTTACCTTTCCGCACGGAAATAAATTTTCTGGAGGACGCGTTAGAGGCTCGGGCGGATTTAAAATTACAGGAGTACGATTCACCTTAGGCAGTTGATACTTGCCGTAAGACTTTGGCGAAACGCTTGCTGGGTAATTGATACGCTCCCGCCACAATTCTGCGGCGATTTCATTCGCAAAGCGATCGATTGCCCTGTCAGTAATTGGCGCTAGCCGCCGATTCGCATTCAGATAACTCGCTGTGCGATTTATTTTACGCTTACCTATCGTTCTAGTGGGATCACTATCCTGAATGTTGACGTACGCTCCAGTTTGATTTGCAGATGGAATCCTCGTCGTAGGAGCGATGATAGGATGAACTCGTTCCGCTGGTTCTCCCGCTCGGACCACGAGCTTACCGGTGGCTGGCGATTCTTTAGCCGTCTTCACACACGGTCCTGGTTCGAATGTGCTATGCTGCTTGTTGCGCTTAAGACTATTACTCGAGTACACGACGCGTCCTTCGCAATCGACGGTGACACGAGCGCCCTGTCCCGCCACGCGTCTGCGCTCTAGAGACGATGCGCTGGACGCGCTATCAATCGATTTGCTATTTGAAGGCAAAATTCGCGGCAATTCATCTAAACTGACGTATTCTGATGTGGAAAAACTTGAGTTCTGCTCAATGGGTTTTGTTGCTTTCTCGTTATTATTCCGCACATCTGCAATTGTAACGTATTCGCCTCCATCAGTCATGTCCAACTTAGTTGCCACGGGGGATTTTTTCAAATGTGGCAACACTCCACGAATCTTACCCCATAGGGGCGATTTCTTCAGAGCTGATAAAGTGGTGGTTCGCACGCTCTCATGTGAAGTTCGCGTAGGCGTTTGAACGGTTTCGACAGTCGCGTAGCCCGTTTCGCGATCAACGTTAATTAGCTGAATTTTCGAAGTTCCAGGAATTGTATTCATAACGACATGCTTTGATGACGTTTCTCGTTTCGATGAAGAATTATCACTTTGTTCTCCTTCGTCGTCGCTATGAGGTGGAGTTATAGCGCACATAGATGGAATGCGACTTGAATTAATTGCTGTTTTCGCCCTTATCCGCTCTGCTCTATCAGCACCCTCTACGTCTGAGCTTTCCGAAAATTCTGAAGAAAACTCAGAACATCCATTGGGACTAGCCGCTGATTCGATTGGTGAAGAAGATGTATTGTGTCCACTATCGGGACTTTCCGCGCCTTTGTTTTTCTCCAGTGCCAAGAGTGGTAAACTGGGTTCTTTTTTGAGTAGAATACCATTTCGTTTTATTGTACCACAACGATCTAAAGTGCCACTTATATTGCTACTGCTTGACCCGCTTCTGTCCAATTTAGTCAGCGAGCTTTTGCGCTCTGGTACTGCAGGCCCTACCATTAAACTTCTATCGCTACCGGAAGCTCGCAAAGTAGTACAAACTGTTCCAGCTGAACTTGTAGTAGTCGAAGTCGATCCTCTACCGAATAATTCGTATTCGCTTTCTCCAGTGGTGTGCAATGCATTAGAACAGTGAAGAGGGGTCACCGGCATAGTTGCATCTTCTTCCCTGAGCGTTTTCAGACCACTGTCAACGTGGAATGAAGTGTAATATCCTTCCGTGTCACAAGAATAGGCCGAACTTGTCTCATCATCGATGTGAGAGGCCAAATCAGGTGTCAGCGTCCCTTCGCTACATGAAGCAGAGGTATCAGCAAACCTTCTGCGACTTCCAACTGAGCCTGGAGTCATTCCAGAGGAACCAGAAATTGTAGGAGTGGACCTAGGCTGGGTCGTAGTGGTTTCGGATCCTATAGAAGCTCGCCCGCTTTCGGAACTAGCGCTCCAATTTCCGCTCGAAGAATGAGGTTCATCTCTGTTTCTTCGCTGCGTTGTAGGATCTCTTAATCTCACCACCGCCACCGCAGAAGATTTATCCGACGAAGATGAATACTTTCTCTGGTGTTGATGCTGGAACTCGTTTGGTTCATGGTCAGCCCGTGTTTCTTGGAGATTAACATTTTCAATCTCGGAAACTTTGGCGTCAGATGATCGTAAATTCGTTAACTTCAGACGTGATTTACCCCATTGTCTGATCAATGCGCTGAAGTGCGAACGCTTTGTTGTTGACTTCAAAGGATCACCGGAATGACTTCGGCTGGAACGATCGGGAGACGTGATCTGAGGGACGGTTGAGGCAATTTCGATCGCATCCGGGTTGCTGTGTTCGCTAAAAATAAAACGGTTAAGGTATTGTGTTATTAGAAAATGACGGCATCAATAACAAAAATAACTACTTCAAAACTACTTGTAAATTTATGAATATGATATAAAATATAAATATTTACATTTCGGCTTTGGAAAAATGTTTAAAGAACTTCTTTTACCTCTTTGCTAATCATTAATGTTACGTTTCGCTGACAATTATTCATTCGATCAAATCTTGAATTTTGCAAATCAAACATTTACAAGAATAATACTGCTGATAACTAGAATTTGAGTGCGCCAATGTTCGATTAATAGTTTAATTTTAATTCAGAGACTAAAGTAATTTAGAATCAATTCTCCAGCAGTTTGAGAAAAGTAAGTTGCCCGAGTTTGTGGCAATAATTATTTTTGTTAGTATCGATCATGCGATATTCGCGAAAAATCACGAACAAAAAAAAAGTTCAAGAAAAAATTCGTTAACGAACGTATATTTATGTTATTGTTAATATTATGAATTAAAACATCAATAATTAATACTTGGCGTGCAAACTTTCATTGAGAAATGATGCTTCGTGAACTCAGTAATTCTACCGATTAAAGAATATCTATTAATATATCAAAATAACTGACAACGGAAATATTTTGTAGAATTAAATTATTTTTTCAATGAGGTTTCACGAGTTCACATTTCTGCTTTTTAAATTAATTTCGACAATATTAACCACACTGTTAAAAACACTTAATTTTATGTTTCATGAATATATACAAAATGATAATGTGTATATGTATATAATTGTTGTTTGCCACTTTAGAGTGATAAAATATGTAGAGAATAACCGAAACATAATAAATTCAAACTATAATAATGACTAACAATGCAAGGTTATTTACTGGCATATATATACATATGAAAAACATACGTTTTTTCAAAGTAGCCCTAAGTTATTTATGTTAATCCTGTAATAAAAGTTTCATTTACCCATTAACAGCTTGCTGTATCTCCTGTCGATCGGTGCCTGCTATCGTGTTCCTTCTTTTCCCTCTGGGTTTCCTTGGTCTTGATGATCGTCTTCGAACAGTTCCCGATGGTAGGTCACCCTCACCCGAAGCGGTGGTAGTACTACCACCAGCGTTCGATGGTCCAGCTGTGTTGGCCGCGCTGGAACTGGCGGTAGATGATGTACCAATTGCGGTTCGCCTGTACCGAGACATGCGATCGAATCGTCGTCCAGTCACATCGACAGCGACAACAACGGCTGGGAACCTAAGTTTAGTGAAATTTCATTAATATGCCAAAAATAAAACTAACAATACAAAAAATATCGAGATAACTACTATTGATAATACTATAGTGGGAGTTCATTAATGAGTAAAATTATTAGACTTAATATTGAAATTGAATGATTACTTAATAATAAAGTTAAGCAGTGTTCAACAGTTTCTACAACTGGAAGATCATACTAAGTCTATAGTCGATCAACTTCTTGAGGCACCAGTTTGCAGTTTGAAGAATGCTGGAAAGGAAGATGCCAAATATTTAAGGCGTTTACTTTACTACATCTTTGGAGAACTGTGCTGAATTGGTGAATCACTCATTGGAGAGATAAGTAACAGCCACTGAAGTTTAGCACAATATATTGTGGTTATTCATAGTTTATAAGTGCTGGTGAATGAATGGAACTGAATAGTGCATAGGATATTCTAGTTATTGCTGTTAAAAAACTATATAGATAAAAAACAAACTCCTCCTTCAAAAAGCTAATAAAACTGTCTCCATTCACTTACTTCAAAGCGACTGCCTGCAATTGCTCTTCGGGGGATGGTAATTTATGATCAATAGGTTGATCATCGTCAGATATAACTGCGTCTACATCATCTCTAGTCGGCGAACTTCCAGAAGCATCATTATATGTCCAAGACATAGTCTGAGTTTGATTTAAACTGCTGTGAAGGCGGCTCACGCAATCAGGAGCAACTGTCACATCTCCTAGAGCTTCCGATGAGGTCCAACGGCGAAGTTCTACTATTGCAGCAGGCTAATAGATAATAAAATATAAATAAAAATAGAAAGAATTATAAGAATAGAAGTGAAATAACCTTATCATCATTATAAAGTTTTAGATTTTGATCTACTAACCAATCTGGTTTCGATTTCAGAGTCAATTTTTCCAGCCTGTCTTCTTCTTCTAGCTCCCAAAACCGGAGTGCATAGTAGCAAACTATCAAGTGGGAATGCCTGTCTTCGCGATTCATTTTCTGCTGCTAAATTCAATAACGCAGGAGGTGTTTTTGCCGCAGATTCGTATAAAGCCCTTAGTGCATTTGGTCTGGTTTCGGCCGTAAACAAGGATGTTTCTATCGCTTGTTTTGCTCGAAATTGGCGGTCAAAAGAACGGGCGGCGAATGTGCAAATATCACTTACGGCTGAAAAAAATAATTAAATTAGTGATGTGAATTTCAAAAATATTTGAGTTCTACATTTGAAAGGATAACAAGCCAATTGTGGGAAAAAAAGAAATGTTGTGATAAGGCTATGTTACAGGTCTACTTTCACGTGAGTATTACACATAACACAAATTATTTAAATCGATATAGCATTTTATAAATATACCTGCTGAAAAATCTATTTCTCATATGCAGTAGATTTAACATAACAATTAACAGAAGCTTTTAAATTAACGTGTTACATTTTACAGATCTGTAATGAATTCTACAACTGAGCTCGAAAACGTTTTTTTAATGCACATGTGCTCTCTACTAGAATTCGTCGAATGTTCCCACAATAGTAATGAGTTTTTTTAATAATAACAATAATATATATGTAATGTGTGAAATTCATAAAAAAATATAAACTCTAATAAAATTCTTTGATATTTGATGCTGGCAAGTGTTTATAGAGAGCAATGTCGGCAACAGACAAATGTTGTTTGCTATCGAATATTAAACTTTCTTGTGATTTGAACAAAAATTTATTCAAAAGACTTCAAAAAACAAAACGCATGCGATTATATGCAATGATCTTCAAGCATTTTAGATCTAGTAAATTACCTATTATAAGATAGTCTAATAATAATGCTTATAACTAATTGTCTAATAAGATTAGAATTCTTATTACACCTAAAGAATCTTTCTATCTATCATTTCTATCAATGGTTGTGATCTCGAATTGTAAATGTCTAGTTCCTAGTTTTACGAATAAATCGGTAGATATCAGTAATATAAACTTACATGAAGCTCTAATTTCAAAACAAAATATTATAGTTAAAATAGAAACTCGGATAAAATAAAATGTTATGATAATGCTATGTTACGGGTCTATACTCGTGTGAGTTGGTAGTACCAAACTCTGTACTTGCTTGCATAAAACCTAACCTACAAAACGCACAAACATAATATAATAATTTTATCATAAGTGAAACTGACTTTTCACCATATATATTCACCATGATAACATATGGATGAAGTTACATTTTATGTGTAAAACACCTGATCACACAGCTTTTATTTAGTAAAATCCCTTCAAAATTAAACAAAAAGATGTTGGATCTGTTTCCCCCCTGGCTACCATGCCTATGGGGATGGTAATTTAATATTAATAATTAAATAAAATAAAAACATATCTTGATGACAGATATCTTTGAATATTTGACAGGAACAAAACGGCAAAAACTTTGTTAAAAATTCGTGGATAGATATCTTTTGAATATTTGACAATGAGTTAACTGAGAATTTTACTGATCATAGTTCGATATTTGTTTCTTTCATATATGTTATATGTTGTCGAGAAGTTCATTTAGTTTAGACAGTATAATTACTGAAAGCCAAATTGCACCTTTGTGCCCTGCCCTACCCTATACCAATTTTTGTAGATCAGTTATCTTTCATAAGAATAAAATTTGCAGAAACTCTATAAAATTAACTCATGCAATATTGTCTCATTTTTATAACAAATCCGGTTATATGCAACGATCTATGTTTATAGTAATATCTATAAAATCTAGAAACCCGTTTAAAGCATAAAAATAAATCTTCTTTATAAAACATAAATACTATCTGTGTCTTCATCAGTTTTCTGTCGTATTATCTAGATAACCAAAACAACGTTTTCTTAACTACTTACGACATTCTTATTGCAACTTATTGCACATAACATGTAAACGCTGTTACACGAATTATTCTATGATAAAATCGGTTTCGAAATAGCTTAAGACATGGATATCACGATTATAAATCATGAGTTTAAAATTTAAAAAAAATACTAACAAAAATCCATCATAGAAAGTTGAAATGAAAATGGCCACTTATCTTTGCCAAAAACTTACCAACATGCCCAATGAGGGCGACACAACAAGTGTATTTTCAACAAAATTTTAATTACTATAAATCAAATTTTTATTTTAAATAAGATGTATCACCATTGTTCATCCACTCATCCATTTAGTTATACCTATACGTTTCCACTAGTTACGCAACTTGTTAAAGTTAAAAATGATACACCTGATATAAATTAAAATTAAACAAAGTTTAATGCAAAGTGTTATTATTAAATTCGTAAAAACATTATTCGTTATTCCATCGGTTCAGAATCTTCCGAGCAATCTATTCTGTATATAATTCTGTGTGAACATAGAGAGACAGTCATTGAATAAAACGCTACTGAATAACCACAGATGTAAATATAGATTAAAAGCCGAGCCGCTATTAAACGAGACGAAAGTAAAACCAAGATAATTGATGACTTAAATAATATAAAAGTCCGAGAGGCTGCGACATTTTATCCTTTGCTTCTTATTGTCTATGTTTGATTCACTTTTTAACTTCCCGTAGAGCAAGTTATAGTAATCACAAAAAAATCGAAAATAAAAATTTTGTATATATCTTTACGTTTCAAAACCTTCTGAACATTTTGGTATACCTTAGAAAAAATGGATGTATGTGTGTGTGTTTGCGTGTGTGTGTGATGTGCGTGTAAAAACATTCGATTCGTATTGATAAGGAGACGTGCTGATTAATTTTTGGCGAAGGCAGGTCTAGCCGTTCCGAAGATATGGGACAAAAAGTGCCAAAAACGGTAACTCAGTTTTTAAGAGAACCGAGCATCCGATTTGAATAATTCAAAAAACATTTTACTTGTATTAACAAGAAGAAGAACTGATTAAATTTTCATGAAAGGTCTAGCAGGTTTCGGCACTGTACAAATTTTAAGTAAATCGGTCCAGTAGATGTAGAGAAATCGTGGGAATCGTATCAAAAAAGAGAGTAGTCAAACAGCTAAAATTATACAAATTTTGCGAAATCCCTTTGTACGCATAGTGTTGAACAGTTTGAAATATGCGAAAAAATCGATTTTTAGTATATAGATATTCCTAGTCCCTAAACTCTGCAAGAAACCAATAAAATTCATTGTATCCTCGACTCGATAATTGAATGATCTATTAAATTTTGTTCTCACATAATTCTCCAATAATTAATCTGTCAACTGGTTCTCTGTTTACTTTTTGCAGTCTCCTAAATGAATTTTCTTGGATTATTTTTAGCTAGACTCGGAGATGCACTTGAAATTAGCTAGACACATAGCGCTGAGGTCAAGCACATGCTCTTCGTCTGTCAAATTTGATCCAGTCATTTCTAAACATTTACGAACAGAGTAAATAAATATTTATTGAATCGTTATACTTGTACGAGATCAATTTTTTTTTAAATACAACACAATTGGTATGTTATTAGACACTGCTATACGATACAGAAAGCCGCCCAGCACAACATATTTTAAGATTTTCTAATAATTATCAACTAAAAATTACAATTACAAATTATAAATCTCAATAATTTGACTCACAAATTAAAACTTTGATTAATTTTTATAATTAAACTATTGCTCATAGGCCTATAATATTTTATACTGTTCGGTATTACTATGAACTCTGCATGCTTAGTATCATCAAAATCCCATAAGTTTAAACCTGAGGTTCTCCTTGTGAGAGTGATGTATCTTGATGCAAAAGTCCACTCCTTCACACATGTTGTCATCAATCGAATGTCGAGGTTAATGAGTTAACTAATATAAAATTTATAATAAAACTTTAATCAAATACAGCTTTTTTCATCAATAAATTGTGGATAATTCTGGGAAGCCTATAATAAAAAGTAATCCTTATTTTTTCGTTGACTCTATCCCATAGGTAGAGGTTGTTACAAAAGGATGATTGGAAAAACTCGATAACCCGTAGAGAGAGAAAACAATTTCTATTTAAATTATCGGAATTCCTTTCCAAAGTATTCAAGGTAAACTAAAAAACTCATTTAACCAAACATCAACCCACGGAATGATAGAGAGGTCGAATTGAATGTGTACGAAAGATAGTTCTTCTTTTAATATTAACCTTTATTCCTACAGAATAGTTTACAAATTCTTAGGCTGACCGAATTTTCTTATTGTATTTGGGTTATATAATTCCTTCAGTAAATTGTTCAGAAAAAAACTCAACTGTATTCCAATAAAAATTAATTTCCTAACATTGATCACATTTCATTATAATAATAATTTTTCTAACTCTGCTATTATTATTAATTAACGTAGCAGTATAAAAACCAATTGATGCACGAGCACATAGTTTTATTTGAAGTATTACACCCAAATGTTATTAAAATAGAGTCGCTCACGATTATGCTCCCATCAAAGCTAAAATCCAAACAATAAACTTCTTTTACAACTTTTACAAGATCAGTACCGACACGTTCATTAATTCATTTATTATTTAGTTTCCGAACATTATGACAAAAATACTAAAAAAAAGTCTCAAGACGCGTGCTTTAACGAGTTCAGTGCACTTGTAAAGTAGTTAAACGTTTTTCAAGTCTTGGTATCAACCCATAAATATATTTAGAAGTAGAGAGATACGCTAGCAAGACTGTCGACTCCTTTTTTGAAAGAAAATAGTTCTTAAGTCCTCCTAAAGTCATTGCCCAAGCTTAAGAGACAAGTTTTCCGCATATTGCAATGTCGTGGTTATATTAGAAAGGTTTAATGACACTCTGGCTAAGGCTGGGTGATCATGATCGGCAGAGACATTATGGTAACTTGTAAATTTAAAAATAAACTGAGCAATATGATTATATGATGAGTACAATATGCATTGATAAATCAATATTCGTTATTTGATCACAAATAAAAGTAATTTTATCAAACAACATAACTTAATCACAACAGCTTACAGATTCGAACGATCGATCAAATATATTTAATAATTATTAATATATTATATATATATATATATATATATATAATTATTATTTAAAATGCTAACAACTGTAAAGTATAAAATTTTCTAGTACGTTTCTATACTAGCTATGATATTATTCAATAGTAATATTGATAATTAATTTATAGTCTTACTATAAATCATTTGAATTATGAATAACACACCTTTGGATTTTGAATAATACCTTTGATTTTTTTTCTAATTGAATTTGAACTGATTGATTTTTTATAAACTGGCAATTATGAAATGCAGTTTTGGATAGAAATACGGGCACACAAGACCTAAATGCATAGAAAATTCACATGATGATCTCGTTTTCAGACGATTCATTAAATGAGACTGTTTTTAAAATTCTTTATAAAAGTGCACTAATTTTAAAAGTGGTCAAGTCATATTACCTTTTAGTTAAAAAGCTCAACAATAAAAATAAAAAACCGAATTCTGATGGAACATGAGTACAAGACCTAAGCGGTTACATACTTTTATTTTTCAGGAAGGATGCGCAGAAACGATGCAAAAACGAAAGCTGTAATTAAAATTACTACCCGGAAACAGGCGTGAAAATGTTTTATGGAGAATGTAAGAAGATAAACTGTTTTATTATGATTATTATTTTATTTGAAAAATAAAATGGTCTAAAAGAAATATTAAATAATTTAATTACGATCATTAGTTCATACAGGCAATCAACAAAAATGTCTTAATCTAATAGAAGACAATATTTCTTATTATTAACGAAAAGTATTTAATTTTATTTTCATTTGACATAAAATACAACAACATGGCATTTCCATTTATTTTTAATATATTACTCATCGATGCATAAATATGTAAATATTATAACCCGTTGTTTTTAATCAGTGTTATGGTTTCATCACGACGTTTCAGAAAGGATTTATGTCAAAATCTGTAACATGTCATTCAAGAAAGCTAGTAATACTTATATAGAGAAAGATGAAACCAGATTTGTAATTTATACGACATGATCAGGAAAATGACATATAAAACAAACAGTAATAAAAGTACATAAAAAATTCCAGTGTATACCTTCTCCTTTTATAATCTTATTAACCCAATGCAAAATAATAAATAAAGATAGTGCTGATCTTAATTTTTACTACCAACTAGCAATTTAATTAAGAATCTAAGTTACTTCAGATTTGATGAAAATTCATTACGAGATACATCATTGAATCTTCGAAGCAGATTTTTATTGCAGCGATCTGATATAAAGAATTAAGGCAAGTTTAAAGATAAATTAAATTGAGACTAAAACAACACGAGATACGATTTAATAGATTTAAATGCTTATAAAAGTAATGGACGTTGTAATAAAATTGATAAGTAGGCAAGGATATTATTATTATGGATGAAAGATGTATCTATGAACTTGAATCTTATGCATATGGTACTGAGAACAGTAGGAAATTATTATGACATCTTGTAAAAAGATGTATCGGCTTAGAAATATATATATATATATATATATATATATATATATATATTAGTTTTTTTATTTTTATATATACTTATATATATGGTGACGCTTAATGGAAAAAAATGAATTTGGCAGTAAAATGTGTTGCCATGTATCAACAATGTAAGACTTAGAGCAAATGTTAAAATTAAACTAACTTATCATGAAAACTATCATTATGCCATTTTATTCAAATTGTAAAAAAATACTTCATCAATTATTAACAATGAAACGGCCTTGCTGATCTTTACAAAGAACTAAACAGCACTAAACGCCTTTCAAGTAATATTTCAACCAGTTTTTAGATTATCAAAATGGGTCTAGAATTTTTGGCGTAAACTTTGATGAAAAATTTGGTATTATTTGCTAGAACCGGCTGAGCTGATCGTCGCACAAAAGTAATCAATAAAAGTCCATATCAAATGGCTTTTAAATTTTTAAAATTTTTGCAGCCGTTTTTGAGAAAACGTTGGCCAGATCAAATTTTGGAACACAAACTCCCGCAATTTTGGCTTTCCAATGTTGGTGTCAAACGAAAAAAGAAAATTATCACTCGAAGTTTCTGATAACAACTTGAAGGTTTAGGAATTCTATTCTAGAAAGTTAAAATTATTCCTATTTAGAGTACCAGAAATTAGTTGTCCGACGAAGCGCAGTTCAGCGGTCAAACACTCGTTACATAATCCCAGCAACAAAACTAGTTATTTCTGTTATAAAGTTTCTCTTCCACTAATTAATTATACAAGTTGAGAAAACTTTATGAAATTGATGACTTCAGGCCATGAATGTACACTGCTTTGCTCAAACGTCACCATAAATTTTGATTAAATTCAGTACAATTGGATTAAACTATGATTAATAATTAGGCGAGCCACACATCATAGCCAACAAATAAATGGACAAAGACAAAGCTTTGTGTTTTGTGGACTGTGATAGATAGATAGTTATTAAAATTATTTTTTATCAATAGCTAATTGGCTTTAAACCTTTGGTATACTTTGTAAGTTACTGACCTGCAAACACTGGCTTTGCATCATAATTTGATTGCATTTTGTAAGCAATGATTTGTTTTTTATTTTTATTCAATTTCTTCTCAACTAGCAAATGAGAATCAAAAGATTATACGTTGAGTATAAAATGCCTGATAGCAAATAAAACTAAAATAAGAAAATAATAAGTATATAACTTGAATTCCCACGCAGTCGCACCTCAAGAACGTCTCACTAACAAATACTAGAAATCAAGTCGATATTATTGGAAGATTTATATTCGTATATAATGATTTAAAGTTGAAATTTCTAGAGCATTCATATGATTAGCTATTGTAGTTATTGTGTCCATAAATCAACATTAACATATTAAGTATTTCTCTGATTTTCTATATTACCGTTGAGTAAGTTCTTCTGGATGTACTCTGTTGGCTATGTAAAAAAATATATGAATTTTATAACAGAAGTAATTTAGCAAAATCTTCGTCATCAAAATATAATCGTGCACTTATATACTTGACTACAAAACTTGTAGTCATTTTGGCGACGAGTTCTCCATAAAATACTAGGTATAGGACAAATCCTAAGGTTATCGACACAAGTAATTCTTTTCGTTACATTCTGAAGTCTGAATCTCATTAATCTATTGTCAGTGCATTGAATTCATTCCTTGTATATGTTCCATTCGATGTTCTCACGTACAATGAATGCTGTACCTACTGTTGTAAATGTTGGATGAAAAAGTGCAAGTCGCCTTTATATCATCCCATGAGTCGTTTATCAAGTAGACATGGTGGACTTCTACTCATCAAAGCAACTTCGAGACAAAGATCTGATGGAGGGATTGGGGAAAAAATTATGTTTTGGATCGTAAGAAATAGTAAAAGGACTAGAAGACACTTTACTTAAAACAAACGAGTTTTATTAAAAAAAATACGTTCGAGTAAATGTTGAAGGAAATGCAATACCGGTATAGAGGTACACCGGAAATACAGACAGACCAGAAATACCGGTATACCGGAAATACCGGCACACCGGAAATACTGGTATATCAGTATATCGAAAATACCGGCATACAGTCTAAATTTTCGGCGGTATTTACCTTAAAATTACCGGTATTGTCGGTATTTTTACATAAGCGCTACTTGATACATATTACACCCGAGTTTAAATTTTTCCGAACAAATTTATCTTTAACTTCCATAAACATATTTACTTTTAGTATTGTACAATAAATAGAATAGAACTGATAGATAATGATCTTAATTTCATCTTATATAAAAATGTAACGGTTTTTTGAAGTGACATCTGCGCCAAAATATTTTATATCATAAATACTCACAATAAACTAAATAAAAATCTTCATTTTTTTCTAACTTTATACATACTAATCATAATATTCACTAAATATTTTTGCTTTTTATTACTATTATAAAATATTATTTTACGTAAAACGTATCGCAGTTAGAAAATAATATAGGACCATTATATTGTTCTAAATAAAAATACTCAACAATTGTAGTATGTTACTATTTATCTGGATAAAGTATTGGACCTTAAATTAGTATAGAAAAATTACTGTTTTAAGTCTTTAAAATATTGGAAATTATGCTATTTAACACATTGGATACAGACAATACAATTTATTTTAATAATGTAATATGATCTTCAATGAGTTTTTGGCCTTTCTTACTCATACGTTTGATTTTACTAGTGAAAAGTACTCAATATACTCGATGCTGATGATGAGTTAATTGAATTGGATATAATTTTGTTAAATTATTATTAAAAAAATTAACTTATTGTTTTTTCATTGCTTAGTTGTATATAGTTGTAGGTGTTTATATATTATTTTTTATATTTGTACAATGTAACTATCAATTTTGTATAGGTACATTTGTTTAAGATAATAAAAATACCGGTTTTAAAATAAAAAATACCGAAATACCGGTTTTGAATTTTTTTGACGGTATTGCATTTCCCAATGTTTATCAAATTACATAAATAAATCATCTGGGTTTTCATGAATCGTGATAAATATTGTGAAGTTGCTGCTCTAATAAAAATCCAATAACTAGTGATCAGGTTCATCTACATCTTTGTAAATTAACTAAATTTAAAAAAAAAATGAAGCAAATATTACCTTAAGCTACTAATTTGCCAGGACAATCCATTTTTCATGACTTTGCAGCGTTGAAGCTCGTATAATATTGATTGCATATCCACACATAAAATTTCATATATTCATATGGGCATTTTATTCGAATACACATAGAAAGTTTATGTGCATATGAGACTCGCATACATATGGTAATAGACGCAAGAATATTCAAACTTGCTGGGGGGTCTCTTATATTTACCTTTTAGTAATGCTAATAACCCATTTGTAAGAAAAGCTGAAGTACCAACTCATAACTATTTGCCGCAATTTGTATCCGTTGATGTCAATTAAAATGAAAATGAAACAGAATAATGATCAAAATATTATAAAATAATATTACTGTGCCAAACAGAGGAGAGATTGAAGTCGTAATTAGACAGCGGAAAAATTTAGGGCGTTTGCTACTCCTTCAAAAAGGTATTGGTCAATTAGTCAAAGAAATAATTTAATCAAAAACGGAAAGGATAATATAGAAGAATCTTGCTTGTTATTAAAAAATACTGAATGTAAATTAATTATTTTAGCAGATTGTTTTTGAATTTCAGCTTTCCATAAAAATATTAAACAAAAACCAAATTAAAGATATTTTATTTATATCATCTATATAAATATCAAATAATTACTGTGTAGGATTTGAGGAAAATAACTGTTCATAATTTATGACATGGAGCAGGCGTCTCAGATTTAAATACTGATTTATGAGTATTATATCGAATACTGCAAATGGCTCACATAGGAATACATAAAACATTATAATGTCATTTATTTTCTCTTTATATCTTGCAGTCAAAGGAACTTATAAAGGAAATTTAGTTGAAAGGCAAATTTCATATTAGTAGAAAACGATTGCTTTAATGAATAACGGTTCAATCATTAAAATCTGAATTAGTTTTGATGAGTTATTCGTGAAAATTATTCATTAGCAGCATTTATTGAATGACTTAGAATGATATAAATTTCTATTTGTCCTATTACACTTTCACACAAATGATTACCAGATTTTTGTTCTTAAGTACCATAAAAGAGAAAGAACAACTTCTAGAAAACAATAGTTGATGGCCTTCTTCCTTACTAATAATGGAGTGATAATATATATGGTAGCAATGCTCCTAGCCTAGAGGCTATAATCTCAAGACAAATTCTATCACGAGTGCATGCTATGTAGCTGACAAAGGTGAGTTTCGAACCCAATGGCTGCAGCACCACATTTTCACCATGGTCAGTACGTAAAATAAATATTTATGAGCAAAACCATCGTACTGTTCTTTTATATCTTATTAACAGTGTTATCTAAAATAAAACTTAAAATTATGAAACGAGACCATTTTTCCATTGCAAATTTCCATCCGTGTTTTGATGAGAGCAGACACAATACCGGTTCGCATATCGTATGTCGGTTATGTAAATTTGGCTCGTTTGAAAATCGCGCGCATTACTGATCTCGAACAAAAAATGAAAAGCAGGGATTGCGCACAATAACATCTGTGACAAAGAAGCGGGAACGGTCACACAACAATGGATCTCCGGTCCGCATTGTACTAGCCAGAACCGATTCATTTGCATCTGTGGATTCGATAGTCCGAGATTCCATGACACCAGAGGTAAAGGATAATTGTTTCGAGTGACTTATATGCAAACGCCCTTATGGTCGTCCATGAATCCACTAGAATCTCCACCACCAAAAGTTGACCTAATTCATGACGATTCAAAGCAAAAGATTCATGACTGGAAAAAATTTTGCTCAAATGCAAATCCATATACAAAAAGTTCGACGCCATCTGCATCTGTAGATGAGGTAGTCCGAGATTAGATGACACCAGAGGTAGAAAATATTTGTGCCAAGTGATTTTTACTACGCAATTATATGTAAACGCCTTCATGGCCGTCCATAAATCCACTAGAATCTCCCCCACCAATACTTGATCTAATTGATGCCAATTCACAGTTTCGATGCTTGACTGGAAAAAATGTGGATAAAAGAAATGCAAATCCATATATAAACAGTTCGACGTCATTTGCATCTGTGGATGGGATAGTCCGAGATGACACGACACCAGAGAATGGTGTTAAGGATGAGATTTGATAAAAATGTGCACAGCCAAATGAAGACCAAAGCAAGAAAACCAATATAATCTTCACCACCAAAATTTACTTAATTGATTTTATTTCAATGCTTCAATTGCAAAAAGATCATGTCTGGCAAAAATTATACTTAGGCAAATTATAGATCCATTCATGAAGAAAATAAAGGACCTCGGATCATTTGTACTAGCCAGAACCTATTCTAAGTCATTTTTATCTGCATATGTACCAGAGATTAGGTAAATTATTTTTATGTGTTTTGGAAAGCAAAAAACGCTACACCAAAACTGTCATTGATTATGGATTAATCAACAATGACTGTAGTTGTAACTATTTTTGAGAGCAAAGACTCTGTGTTCGAAAATATTATCAAAAACTTCTCTTAACCAACATTCTTTTACAAAAGATGTTTATCATAAACATCCCATTCATTCTTAACAAAAATTCCCATCCCATACAAACTCGAGTTAATTGACATACAGTACTCATATTAAACCACAATTTACTAATTACACTACATGCATCCATATGATAATTGTGATAATTCTTTATGAAAGAACTGGTAGGATGTCTTCATTAAATACTGTCATAAAATACTTGAGGGTAATAATATCATGACAAATGTAATATTAATAGGTCTGTAATAAAGATAATAAATGCGCACTATTATATTTATATGAAGCCGGTTTTGTAAAAGACCAATAAAAATTATTGAAGTCATCCTATGTGATAAATTGAACTATGATACAGGGTAATTTTCCATAGAAGTGACTTCAGGCAATTAAAACTAACTTAGGAGTACATTTCTAGTTAAAGTTCAGACCAGACATCAAAAGACCAAAGAGAATAGTTGATTTGGATGATTTTTTTTAGTGTCTTTCAAATATTTTATTAGTTTACCTAAGATTCTGTTTAAGAAAATCTAAGACTTTGCATATAAAAGAAAAGGCAGAAATGTAAATAATACTTCGTCAGTTAAGGAAGATTAATTTGAATACTTTTTCTCAGTTTGTTTGTTCTAGGGATGTAGAATATAAATCATGATCTTAGATGTTTATGTAAGGACACAATAATCTACATAAGTATATTTGAAAAAAAAATATATACGTAAGCAGAAGCTTATCACAAAATTCAGTATTTGAAGATTATAACGCGTGACTATGCAAGTTAGAGAAATTTTTTCAATTTCGGAATAAAATTCATTCAAATTTTGTTAAATTTTTAAGTGACCAATACGTCTTTTCTCATATTTTGAATTGTTTAAGTAGAGACTGTTGACATTATATATGAGAAAATAATAGTTATTAGAAATTACACCCAGTGACCTACTAGGGATTTTAGAATTTCAAAAAAATTATAACTAGTTGAAAAAGTTATAATTGACTTAATCAACCGAAAATTGAGTTTAAGAATGTGTTATAATTGACTTAATCAACCGAAATTGAGTTTTAGATATTTAGATAAAATTTTCAACTGTTTATTTCGGAATCAAAAAAAGTGCTTATATGTTCTAAAATTGTAATTTATTGCTCCAAATTTCAATGACTTGACAATATTTGACTGATCACATCACAAAAGCAACTTTTGATACAAATTTTGACTATATTTTTTCAAACTTTGATGAATTTTTAATATTAAACTACTTGTCGTAGGGTCGTAATATTTCAGTATGCTCTATAAGACCATGATATCTATCGTTAAAAAAATACACCAAAAAGGCTAAAAAATCAAATTATTCTCACATTCCGTAATGTTGTAAGTTATATGCAAACTGAAGAGATATCACATGTGCAAAATCCGTATACTATTTTGAAATAAATAGGTTTCAAGATATGCACAAAATTGCTCGAAAAAGTAACTTGCACGTGAGACTGAAAGAGGCGTACGAATGCGCTTATCAAAAGCCCCGGAGAAATGCAACGATATTTTACATCTTGTCTATGTTTACCCTTCGTCTGGGAATATATATATATATATATATATATATATATATATATATATATATATATTACATTTCCACATATGTAATAAACATACAAGCCTTTATCATAAGGGTGTACGATAAAGTTTATCATATTTTACGAGCGCCCATCGCTATCACTGGCTCTTTCAATTTATTCCTCCAAAAAATATGAAAACGGGAAGAAAACATTAAAATAAATTTCAAACCTTATCTTTGACCTTTTGTGACTTCGTTGACATGAATAGATGACTTGTAAGAAACCTCTACAGATAAGATGAACACTTACCTGAAAGAAAACAGAAAATAGATATGTTAATAAGAGGATAGATGACATGTAAATTAATCTAATACATATACAGAATTATATTATCTACTTTTGTTGTTTAGTTAGAATACGATACTGATTTCAGACTGCTTGATATTTGCACTAAATCCATTTTGACTGAAATTAACTCAGAAAGTATGTATGCAACGGCCAAGCTTTTTCAGTTTATTATCTCAATCTATATATGCAAGGTGTTTATTAAACCGATTCGAAGTTTATTTGAGTCATGTACGATTCGGAGAAACGCAAAGGCAATAATTCCTTGGTATCTCGAGAGCTGTTGATCGTAAATTTACTTTGTATCGAATTTCCTTTAACGCGAAAGGGCTTTGACTTATATTTAAATAAACAATAGGGTATCGACATCGCATGCGAACATGCCTCGTAAAAATTCAATGATCAGGAAGAAATGGACCATGGAATATTTATCTTTTGCTTTGAAGAATTGTTAGAAAAGAATTTAGTTGTTTGATTTTGTAAATTTCATTAGTAAATTTCATGTGACAAACCGGCATTGAGTTCACTGTGAAATTGTGCAAAAAAAGTAAAGAAAATAAGTTGAAATCAAAGGTATCATGTGTAGATATTTTTAAGGTAAATTTCTCAACCGAGGTATCTAATTTAGAGGTTTTCTTCTATATTCATATACAAAATTAATATCAGTATTATCAGCTAATCGTGAATCCTAGAATATCATTTTAAATAACTCAATCCCAAAGAAAACAACATAAAAGTGTTTTATTCGTATTATCAGTAGAAGAAAGTTAAGCTATCAAGGGAAACAGACTGAACGTATCAAGAAAATTGTTTTCGTAACTTGGAAATAAATTGTAGTTTTATGGCAAATGGTTCTCTCTAAGAAAGCTTTATTGTTGGACGACAAAAATAAGACACATATACATATATTTACATGTGTATATAACTATTATATAAACAAGAAATTGATTTTAATTTCACGAGCTACTGATTACTTAACCAAGCATAAGACAGGATGACTTTATATGCTTTATCTTAATAATTGGTTCGAATTAATAACATGCATTAGAGATGCATCCTAAATCAATATTAATGCATTTCTAATTATATATATATATATATATATATATATATGCAGATATTCAAGAATGTATTTATTCCATTAATTAAACATAATTTTCTTGCTTGCCAACATATGTGATAACATAATCAATGCATTTGAAATGGCACTTGGAGAAATTTATGTTTGAATGCACATTGATTAATTAACTGCAGATTATTTACCCAGTGATCGTATATATGTATATACTAGCAAACCGGGCGAACTCCGTTTTACTACCAGATGGTTTCACTTTATGTAACATTTCGTTTGGTGATTAAAAGATGATGAAAAAAATTGCCTGCTGTTGAAATTGAATAAAAATTTGCACAATACACGTAATTGATTTGATGGTTTCCAATTGAAATGTTAGAAATGTGAGAAATTTACCTTAAAAATATCTACACATGATACCTTTGATTTTGAGCTTCTCAGAAATATTTAAAACTTAAATTTCATGTGGACACCCTGGAGTCATTTCCAGCTGGAGTCATATCCGGCCGGAGTTATATCGGGGAGGAGTCATAACCGGTTGGAGTCATATCCGGGAGGAGTTATAACACTAATATAACGCTAATTATGCTTAATTATAAGGCTAACTTGATGAAATTTAATATTAGTTTATTAGGGGGTGTCTATCAATAATGTGAGGTTTTTAGGGGAAGGAAGGTTTGACAAAAAATCACGAAATATCACGTGGGGGTTGGAGGGGTATAGTAAGATAACACGGGTATTCATTTTTTACCTGATTGTTTTTTAACCGATTGGCTAATTGCGTTATAAAGAAAGTTCCTAGAGTTGCCCCTTAGACCATTTCTCCAATATTATTATTATGCAATTATTGTGTGTGTATGTAAAGCCTAAACCGATAAATTTCTCAATTGTTCATATTCATTAAATTGCTATAGCACATAAAATTTCCGTGATAACTTCCTGCACTCGACAAGTAAGTAATCGCCTGTATGGATTTTTACAACGCCTATATAGGCGATTCGAAACGCATTGTTGAAAACCTCAACAACGCCATATAATATGTTCAACATAACAATATATATATATATATATATATATATATATATATATATATTTCTATATTTATATTATATCGATTTTCCATAGCTGACTCCATGGTGGTACTTCATTAACCACACAATTACCACATGGGGGTACCGAAGCTGAAGATTAATTACTAGATTATATTTACACAAAGGTTATGACCCCAAGGGTCTGCATGAACTCGCCGATTAATCAGTTATAAATTCAGTGCCGTTTGAAATTCATATATAATAAATAAATGCTAACTCTATGATGGTCGGTAGATAAATTTGATCGATCTGGTAATAATGGTCAATTTATACGAAATTTTGGTAAATATTTATATTTATTACAATTATATAAAAAAATTGTTATAGAAGAGTATAGAATATTTGAGCACTGTCTGAATACATAGGAACCTAGAAGTCTATAATGGGTCCATCTATGTCTTCACAATACTCGGTATACTGCCCAAAATCCTTACAAATATTGATAATTCTCACAATAGGAAATCCAGAGACATCAAATTATTTTTCGATTTGTTTCTCGTATACATTTTCAGCATTGAGGTTTTGATTATTCAGATATTTCATCGTAGTACAAAAGTTAGCATCTGCATCTGCGCTGACATCCACTCAAACACATGCTACAAAATCAAATAAATGCGTTTTACCAGATATGGATTGAAAAATGATTTTCGAATGGAAAGAAATCAAATATTTTGTCTATGCAAATAGGACAGATAATAAAAAGCTTATGTAGAAGGAAGTGCTCAATGATAAGCTGAAAGATGCTATCAAAAATTAGAATAGATTTATTTTTAGCAATTTAATATATCTCAATAATTATATTACAAAAGTGTAGAATCGTATAGATTAAACGACTATTATCTGATTGTCCTAATTCTTTCGTTATCTGTCACCAATTCCTAATCTACCATGCACTTGATCGCATTCTAATCGTTTTATAACACACGAATCCAAATATCTAAATTGGTGATTTAGGGCAGTTCTTTTTTATTCATATCTTATCTATAGATATTGCTTCAATAGAAAATCCATGAGCCGTATTGAATGAATAAAACACACATGTAAAACGCATTCGGGCGCACATTCGAGGTTTCGAAGGTATCAGCTGTCATCCGCACACTTTTCGGCTTCCAGGTGCCGATCGTATGCGGTTTCAGAAAGATTACAAATTTTAAATATACATATATGAATACAGTAATAAATTCTTGAGTACAGAGGTTCCCAACATTTCAAAAAACATGTGATTTAATGACAACCGTTTGAACTAATAATCACGTAGAGGGAGGGAGGTCTAGTAAAATAACACGTGCATTTATTTTGTTTATTAAAAAATCCAAAATATTTAAAAAAAAACTATTTTTTCAAGGTGCTAAAAATACACGTAATGTTTGGAAGCGGAGGGGAAAGGGGTACTTTTAATCATCACAACAATCAGATCTATACTCACAATCAGTATTTTATTAGCTGGTATAATGTATTTTCAAGGCAACTCAATGGTTGACTTCTTTGTGATGATTTTTTTACGTTACATACTTGTAAAGTGAGATTTGATATATTTCAGCAATAAAAGCTATTTGATCTAGAGAGGATAAAATACAATTGTTATGATAATGCTATGTTACGGGTATATATTCGTATGATTCGGCAGTAACAAATTGTCAAAAAGCTATGTATTTGCTGTGAAATCAGGCGTTTTACACATAATATCTAACCTAAAATCGCTCAAACGTCGAACAATAATTTTATCATAAGTGCAACTTTCTAAAGTCTGACGTTTATGAGTAAAATTTCTAAAAATTGCTACCAATTTTTACGAAGATAGACCCGTATAATAGCATTACCTTAACGTTTATATTTTATTGGAAAGTTGACCCAGAGTTTTCGTGGTTTCAAGGTCGAGGCTTTACCTATCGCTTTTCTTTGAAGTTGCTTGAAAAAATCTTCACGGTTTATGTTGTTTTCGGAAGGATTAAGTATTTGTTCGCAATAGATTATAAATAATATTATTCCAGACCTTTGTTTCTGAGAAACATCTGCGTAAGTGGCTGTTGCTTGTTTAGTGAACCCTTAATTCGGTCATTACGTTGAGTTAAAACGGAGCCATTTGACAGAGAAAGTACCAAAAGCGGATGCTTCCAAGGGCGTTTCGTTTGAGTCTAATTAGATTTTCGTTTATTAAGCGACTCCTGCATCTCCTTTTTTGTTCGGCTTCCTGTCACGGACCGATAGATTAACGAGTAAACTGAACGGCTCAATTAAATCGACGGAGTAATACAATTGTTCATGTTGTTCTTATTGTATACAACAAAGGACAGCACAAACGGGCCAACGAAAACTTTATGCCGAAAGCTCGGATAAAGAAATGGTGCTTTCGGGGAAAGCACTCGCGTAATTAAACCCGGGCGAACGACATTAAGAAATTAATGCTACTTTATCGTATTTGTGTTTCAAGATATTGTGGAACGTAAATAACTGATCACCGGATTATTTTTACACCGCCTGTAAAAGCAAAATACGACAGAGGAATAGTTTCAAATTAAATTTTTAAATGGTCCTAGGGCAGATCCGTAGAATAGTGTCAGAGATTTAAATATATTTATGATCTATTTTTTCAAGTGAAAATGGCCGTCGCTACTGCACGATGTCAGGTTGTCCGCAGCCTGAGTTCTAACTCGCGACTCCGCCCACACGAGTCCGTAAACTAAACCATGGAACACCCTATACATAGGTATATCAAAAGATTATTTATTGCTTACGACTGTCCTAATTTTTCTGTTATATGTAACCCTAAAATATTATACCTCTAATTTTTAATAAATTCAGGAGAGCTATTTCTGCAATATCTATGAGTTACGTGAGTTAAAATAAGGAGGCGTCCATTAATCACGTGATCGCTTTTTAAGGATTTTTGGACTCCTGACTCCCCTTTCGTGTTAATAAAATACTGATTGTTGTTCAAATAATTAAAAACATCTTAAAGTCACAATATATATTTTTATATATGTATATTAAAAGGTTGAACAAGTTGCCATATTCGCAATCAAAAACCACACTATCTTGTGCATGTGGTTTTTCAATCTATTTTATAGAACGTTATTTAAATCAACACAATTAAAAATATAAAAAATGAAAATTATAAGTAAATTCAGTAGTATAGACAAGTCTTGCGATAAATGTTGTCAACGAAATCATGATTGGTTTTGTCAAAAAAAATTGCTAGTTTTAATTGAATTAAAATAAATCAAAATCAAAAATTGAATTTTAATTTAAGTAATAAGTGTTATATTAAAAAAACTAGGAAATTTAATAAAATCAGTACTCTCACGAAAGCAATAGAATCCTGTGCTTCATTGTTGCGAAATTGATATCACCATGTATAAATATTTAAAATGGAAAGTGCTCACACATGCTATCAGATTATAAAGGACGCACCTACATATGGTTTAACAGACTGTAAATGATATGAATTTGCTTCAATAAGAGTTAGGTTTCAGAGATATTTCATTTTATGTGCCCAATTACAACGCCTTAATGCATTTGTGTCCGATTTCGTGTCTTTATATGGTCTGTCTTCAGTAACAACTTCAGATTAGCAATCATAGGGAGAAATAATTGGGAGTTATAATAATATTTATTAATAAACATTAACATGGTTGTTTGATGGGCAAGATATAAACTGATATGTGATATAGACATAACATAGGCAGAACTACTTAAATATTTAATGGTAAACAGTGCAATCATCCATCAACAATATTTTTTCAAATAAGCTTCTCTAATAAAATAATGGAGTTCTCATAATCACATAGAGAACAGTTATCAAAATTTGGAAGGATGATCTTTGGGTGGCCTTCTAACACCATTCAGAAGTAAACAAAATATAAAATTCAGTAAGGACAATCATTGGATTGCCTCTTCTAATAGCGTTCGGTAAAAATAAGCCTAAAAATATTCACAGCAGCCTATAGAACATCTAATTCATGCGAATGGTATTGCGATAGGCTTTGATTAATCAAGATGACATCTACGAATATCTATATATCTACTATTTTGATATAAACATATTCTAATTCTAACTACGTCTGTCCTCACTATTTTATTATGCAAAGGGCAATCGATATCAGATAATACGATGGATGGAGATGGGACCATGTGGGGCTAATAGTCTGCTCCACAAACACTTCCTAGTGGTAGGTATTAGGACCGATTGTCGTTTTGCGTTTGGGGTTTCCAATTGCTTTGATTCGCAACCGATTTGTGGGAAACCTACAATACAACACGTATGCACAAAGGTGGACCCATCTAAACCCGAATACAACGAGGCTTTAGGAATACCAAATCGTTGATTATCTCCAAATGTGATTGAGGCACCTAACCTTTGAGGTAAATTTTTTGATCTATTTATGCGCAATTACTTTGCAGGTAATCTGTATTGATATATTTCCGCAAAGATATATATTTCCAATTATTTTCCCGAGACGTAATCACGTGTGTGATGTGATTGGCTCCACATAAGGGTGAAAGATAAGGGTTGATATTCACACCATATTGGCCGATAGCGTGATCGTTTATTGTTGTCTTTCGGGTGTAATGTATTTTTGATAACTTATAGAAACGTGCCCATGAATACTTCAAGTGGGGTTAGAGAATATAATAAACGGCAAGAGGTTTGATACTTATAGGTCTGTAGATGGGAAATCGATATTTTTATACCATGTCACTTGAGGGTGAATAACTTTTCAAATTTTAAGATGTTTATTCTCATAGTAAATGCTGCTATAATATCAATTACCATATTTTTCAACAAAACCTAGGGCATTTTAGTAACTTTAGATCTTGAATATATTTCCAAGTAAAAATAACCCTTCCAGAGCAATGCAGCTCTATTAAATAAATTCTTTTATAAAAATGACTAAATATGGGTGAATCATTACATAGACACAGATATATATATATGCACTTCTCAAAATTTGGATCAGTGGTGGATCTAATAACCCATACAAAAATTGTAATTAAAAAATACTAATTTTAATATATTCTTCTCATTTCTCAATTTCTCATCATCATTAGCAATTTGGAGAAAAATGCTTTATTTGATCAAAGCATGTGAATTGATCAAAAAAATTTGATGATCTTTCATGAATAAAGAATTCAGATAAAAATTGAAAAGTATCATACCAGTTGTGACATTTAAAGTTATTCTACCTAAACTATGAATTCTAAATTTTTTTTCAATTCCAATGATCTGTGACGAAGAATTAAATGGTGTACGTTTCACGGTTTAATTGAAACTGCGGTGGAAATAAATTTATTATATTATCATGCAGGATTATATACATTCTCTGAATGCACATGTTCACTTACATCCCCTCTAAAATTCATTGAGAACTGTTTGATTCAGTTTTTGAAAGTCGACAATGATCCGCAAATTACAACGGTCACATTATTCTATTAAGGGATGAAGGGCAGAGTCGGATAAAAATAAATTCATATAAATGAAGATTAATGAAGTAAATAAATATGATTTAAAATTATCGCTTTTACTCCAAAAAATAGGTCTATTTCGAGTACTAATAATATACTTAAGTAACCAATATTGCTGTAAGTAATGGTTGATAAAATAGATTGAATATAGTTTGAAATAATTTTAAAACTAATTTTATATATACTTAGAAAAACATTATTTTTATTTACAGTTGATCTGATATATCGATATTACAGTTCTTAACCCTTTGCACTCGTACATTTCAATGGTAATAGGTATTTTGCAGAATATTGGAAACATACGAGGACACAGGGTCATTTTCACAGATAACATTTTTTGTAAAATATCTCAACATTATCCTTAGTACGAAAATAAACTAAATATAACATTTATCAAAATAATCCATTATCTTTTCTATTTCCAATTCGAGCCTGTTAAAAAGTCTCCATCAACTGCGATTTTAGTTCATTGTAATTTTCACCCTATCAGTTGCACCATTGTATAGTAAAAATGGTATGGTAAAAAAAATTTTGTAAAAGGTGCTCCATGTGGTAGAGTAGGTACAACCCAAATTTGGGGCAACAGAAAATAGAGTGCAATTATTTAAAAAAAAACGCCTTGAATCAAAACATACCGAATCATAATAGTGATAGGGTGAATAAACTGGGTTAAATTTTGGTCATACAAATTGAATGTATGCAAATATTTTTGTAATTATTCTAGAGTATTCTATTCCAAATTATTTACAACTAGTTACTGTTTCATATATTTCACTATTTACAGTTTATAAATTATAATTTCGGTGACCCTCAAAATTTTTAATCAGATTAAAATAAAACCAAAAATATGCAGGTCGCGTGGCTTCATAACGCCTCAATGATTTCCCTATTGAACATATGGCGATTAGATCAAAATTCATATATTTCAGTGGTTTCGTCCAAACCGAAACATATTTTGTAGTGTTTTTGTAATAAGAGACAGCTGTTGTATAAATCAGACTTTCAAACTTAATTTTTGGCGGGATGGTCTTCCTATAAAAAAACACACCGATTGAAATATACATGTTTTTTGTAAAAATAATATTACTCTATTGAATGATGAAAAAATATTTGTTAAATAAAAGCGAAGAAAAAATACCTAAAGCAATTAAAATATAACTTGGCTAATTTTGAAAACTGGTTATAAATGGTAAGGATGACTGGCATTCTGATTTCTCTCCTCAATCATTTGTGGCAATTTTAATTTTTAGTTGGTGCATTGTCTCAAAGTTGACAAAATAAAGTTCTCTAAGCCCAAAAGTTTCAAGTTTAAAAGCTGTTTCTGTCAGACTTCTGTGACATTCGCTAATTTACTTACTCTGAATAAAACTCAGAGAGTTGGGAGTTGGTACTACTACGACTAGCGTTTGGATCGTTGCCAAAATCGATAACTAGGCTAGGTAATAGTCGCTGAAATAACATTCCTTTGTTGGAAACAAAACACATGTACCTGCATTCGAAGTTTACACAATTTCTTTTATTCGCCATCGGAATGCAATCGCGTTTAAACAAAAATAAATTCTGAGGACAAAAGTTCCATTCCGCTATAAAAATACTAGGTGGGAATATTCAGAAATTTAATTAAGAGCTGCACGACAAACAAACGAGGATTTGTAGATATGTAGAAAAAAGTGAATGTTTTTTCTCGTATTAACTATCTCTTTAAAACTAAATGACGATGGTTTTAATCTAGTAGTAGAATGCACAAATGATGAGAGCAAAAAATGCTAGTTTTCATAAACGCTTTGAATCTAACAATTGAATTTTATATAAAATGATACGAGAATTGATACTTTATTTGGAAGCAGGTTTATAGTAAAAACATTAACTTCTAGAATTGATACTTTATTTGGAAGCAGGTTTATAGTAAAAACATTAACTTCTAGTAATCAATAATTTGAAATAAATCAATAAAGCATTTATTGAACCGAATCTTGACTTGATTAACACAAAACTGTCCTGGATTCTCCGAGACCTCAAACTTTGAATCTAACAATTGAATTTTATATAAAATGATACGAGAATTGATACTTTATTTGGAAGCAGGTTTATAGTAAAAACATTAACTTCTAGAATTGATACTTTATTTGGAAGCAGGTTTATAGTAAAAACATTAACTTCTAGTAATCAATAATTTGAAATAAATCAATAAAGCATTTATTGAACCGAATCTTGACTTGATTAACATAAAACTGTCCTGGATTCTCCGAGACCTCAAACATGTGACGAAATCGGCCCGGGTGCATTTGGCGCCAGGGTCAATACGCCTTTGTTGTCCCTGCGAAACGCAGAAACAAAATGGATTTATATTTATTTTTATATTGATTTGCCTATATACATACAACAATTAATAAAAGAAAAAATATTAAGAATAATATTATAAGGACTTGCGTAAAATCTAGTGCAAAATATATCAATTAGATAATTGGTACAATTTTCCCGAAACTTCGCTAAGAAGAAGTATAATTTTGCCAGAACATCCGATTTGCTAATTTTGTTTTATCGACGTTTTATGTCATTTTGAATCGTTTGACACCAAGTGTAAAGTTTATCGTGCACATTTCGCCGAAAATCTTGACCCCATTGAAAAAATTCAAAAATGTGTGAAAGCTTTGGGTAACGTGTTGATATTGGTTATCTTTGATAAAAAAAATCATGATTTTGGTAAAACTTTGTATAATGATGGAGTTTATAGTCTTAACGAACGTACTAAAATATTGTAGACCTATGACAAGTTGTTTAATTATAAATATTCACCAAGTTTGGAATAATGGACAGATAAGTCGATAATATACCCGGTCTTTCACACCTGGTTTATTTACTTTTTATTACTTATATATTTTTAAGTGCCCAGTTTGCATAATTCTGTGATTAGAACATGCATATAACTAATGTATCTTCATGATGCACAGATATTTATTACCGGTAATCCAAGAAATAACCATATCCCTTTCCTTTTAAACTATTTTGCATTAATTTTCCCACAATAATCCCATCCCAGGATGTGCCAGTGCCATCCATTTATTGTCCTCCGCCGGTTGAAGTGATCAGAAAAAGTGTCGATAATACTTATTATGTTACCTGTCCTTACACCTTAGACTTGTCACCATATATTATAGATCGTAATTTTTAGCTTTATTTTATATATATCAAGGTGTGTCGTCAGACTGCGGCGGTAGCCATCGAGTTCAACTGAGTTCATAATAGGAATGCATTTGGCTTGTTCTCGGACTAGTAGTGTCACACAAACGAAAAAAATAATTGTCAAAAATAATTGTTAAAAAAGAAATTGTTTTTGAATATAATAATTTAATTATACTCTATATACGTTTGTAAAAATTCTAAAAAAAATGTATGATAGATTCCTTGTAATTGAATAATTGAGTCAACATTTCCCATAATATCTTTAAGAAACTTTATATGTAAATTAATTAAACTTTTGGAAAATGAGATAAATCATTTGAATGTTTTTGAATAATGCAATGAAAATTCAATGAGTAATTTAGTCAGCATTTTCAATAACATAATATTGACAGAATCTAATAATTTTATTTAGTTAGAAATTGGTGTATAATAATAGAAGTAACTGTAGTTTTGTCTTTTTTCAACCAAGGATGATTTTCAACTTAAATTTATTTATTTTTATATCACCAATAATATATATTTTTACTTGTAAGCGGTTCAATGTCCACAAAGATTTAGTTATTGGTGACCCTAGAACTATCACTTCATCGAATGAAAAGCTAAAGTTGTTTGTAGGATTTTGGCTTACTTTCTCTTTACATGACAATTTTTACCCAAATTTGCCCAAAATAATAATATAAAATGTGAGTATAAAAGGAGTATAAAATTTTATAAAGGGATCATTAGAGTTGTCTTGTAACTTTATTTCTGTACTTCAAACTGTTTTCATATTTCTGTACTTGATCGATCACAGTCGATTAATCGAAAATATATTGCTGCTTGTGTTCACAATTGTCTAGACTCTGTTTAATATTATATAAATATATGCAGGTAAATGTACTTTTATGTACTTTTGTGTGCATGAAATGATTGATGAGATTAGATCGCTGAAGGAAATTTATTGAAAAAGCGACACGCCTCGCCTTGTATGGAAAATGTATTCGCTCCTGATTTTATATAGTACTCCTGGCAAAAACGAATTTTATATAAAACATTAAAGTAAAATTATTTAGAGAATAAGTTTTATCATTCATTTAACTTCACGTAGGATAAGTTAATTAATAATCGCAAAAAATTAGAAATGGAATTTTTGATGTATCTTTACATTTTAAAGTCGTCTGAACGTTTTGGCATACCTGTAGAAAAAATTATGTATGTGTTTAAATGATTCAAATAAAATTCGAGATAATTCAAATAAAATCGTGGATGTATTAACCAAGTAGACTACAGCTTATCTTATATCGATTGAATAAAGAATTTAACTATAAATTACTTTATAATGATAACAAATTTACGTAATAACTAATTAGTTTATCGATTTATTGAATCATCTGTATTCACTCTATATAAGATAAATTTATAATAATGCTTTTAGACAATATTCTATTTATCTCCCGAACAATTGAATCCTTAACAAATCGATTACTCATCAATCTTTTCGTCCAATCGTCATTTAGACAAATCGGTCATCAGAACGCATTTATTATTCTAAGAATACATTACATAGACTTCATTCATAATTTCTAATATGTTCATTGTAATATGAATTCTTATGAGTTCGACGTCTTCTGTCAACATGAAATTAATTATTTTGCTTCACAGAATGCTCTGAGACGGTGTATTGTATTTGTATGAGTATCAAATGACTCGAAGCAAAAAGGATATGTTGTAACTTCTTGGGACTTCCTAGTGCAATGACTTAATAATTAGTTCTCGTTTTATGACACCATGAAGATGATGAAGGAAGAATTATTTCGATAAAGTAGAAGTTGAAATAGTAGGCTTTGTTTTGCTGCTTGAGAATTATTTTATAGATATCAATATGATGGCCAACAAAGCTACAACCATTGCAAAAGAGCAGAACAAAAGCTAAATTTATTTTATTCTTGGCCAGAGAGTACATGAGGAATGGGAAGTGAAAGTCAAGTAGCCATTAAATTAAATTAAGGTTAAATCAACAAACCATTTATTGAAAGTTCAATATATAGCGCCGCCCGCATGCTGGGAATGACAAGCTTAGCATCTTAAATATTAGATTTATAATTCATATTTTAAATCATCATGAATGATTTTTTTCATATTTCTATTAAAGTACGTGCGCCTGTTCGGGTGCGTATTTTGCATGACAGTAATGTCTTGTCACTGGGTCTCTCGATCTGTCTAGTGCTAGTCACAGTGCTTTGTTCTGTATAGTTTGTAATCTTCGTAAGGTCGCCTATGTGGTGGCATTCCATATACGAGCGGTGTACAACAGTACTGATCCAATTAGTCAATCAAAGACAAAAAAAGCAGTAGAATAGGTATTTTTCTTTGATAGTAATTTTATAAACATATTAATATCCAACAAATTGAGACTATAAAAAACTCAATAAATCTGTTTTGTTTTTAGACCACTTTTTCTCCATTTGAGAAAAATCCTGCCTCTAAATCGTGATTTTTTACGATTTCTCCATATTTCATAGAATAAATTTTGTTTTAATCGGATTCAATTATACATTTCCAATGCTCTTCGTGGTCATCCTATTATGTACCATCAACTTATGTAACCACGTAGTAACTAACCTTTGTTGCTGTATCATCAATTCATCAAAGCAGTTGCATAACAAACGAAATGGCCTGCGGGTTTCGATTATTAAGGATGGAAATAGCACGTGCACGGTGCACGTGAGTTTAACGCCTGTTAACGGCCATACAAATCATTTCCCTCATGGTAAAGGACAATAGTACGAATTGATTAACTTATTAATTACAATTCTAGGATTACTAGAAATTATCTGAACTCAGAAGATATTGCGTACGTAATGGTGAGTTGATCTCTAAAAATAGATGAGTTGCTGTTGAAAATAAAATAATAAACAGAAGAAAAGTTCTTTCCGATTTCTGTTACTGAAATTTGTAAAATTTTATACCATAGTTCTTATAATCCAAGAATATAGAAGTAAATTTGGTGATTGCTTAGACTTCAGTATATACTTGAAATTCTGTGCTCTATATCAAGTCATTTCATTACCAGGAAAATCTTCCCAAGATACAATTAAGTTTCCTTGGAGACGCGTGACTAACGGGTCTCTCTAGGTTGATTTTGTCACGCTTCCGCGATCCTTCGGCATTAATTCAATTTACTCAGAATGCGATAGTTAATAATGATGGATTAATTAGTTTCAATTATTAAATATAAAACTTTCTTAATTAGATTCATACAATGACAGTGATTATAAAAAGATCATATAAATGCCATCATCAGCAACCATGAACTCTTGACAAAATATTGGTCAAAGTGTTCCAATGACAATAATTATAATCAGTTGACTAAATATATTGTATAGAGTTACTTTTCCAAAAGGTGGTGTTATTTTGAATTATGATTGATTTTTCTTGATTTTCTTTTAAAATTTCGATTTGTTTTCATTCGAAATGACTATAATTCTATATTTAGAAAAATATTTTACAAGAGCTAAATTCATTTGAAATCATTCGATGATTCAAAAGTGAATTTAGTAAAAAAAAACACTTAATAGAATAATTTTGTATACAGAGTTGCACTCATATTATAAATAATAATTCATTAAAATAGTAATACATTTATCTTTTTAGTAATATTATAGTAATATTATACAGTAGAACCTCGATTTTCCGGACCTCGGTTATTTATATGTATGTACATTCCCACAATTCGGATTTTAACATGATGCAATTTAGTATATGTATGTAATGTAATCGAAGAAAATATGTATGTACAAACATAAGAAAGTGTTAATTTCTTATAAACATTGATTTTCGTTGATATCTATGTATATATTTGTTATTTTTAATAAATACACAACATCATTCTTCAGGCATTCGATTATCCGGATTTTCGATTATCCAATTGCCCATCGACAACAATCAATCCGGTTAATCGAGGTTCTACTGTATTTAAAAATTAAAAATAACACATTTTAGTGATCTACTAGGTGCCTTACACAATACATCTGATATAATTCAAGATGTTTATTATTCAATTTTTCACAAAATGCCTTTCGTATTTTATTTTAAGTTAAAATACTAGTCATAAATAAAAATCTTCGAATAAAAATTTATCAGACATAAAAGGATAATCCCGAAGTGAGCTTTTATTAATCAATATTCAACAAAGCGAGAAATAATCTTCTAAGCGATTTGAATATTTTTCTCCGTACAAAATTAAGCCGATAGAATATAATATATAAGCATAAGATCCTTATTAATCATTATTACTTAATACAAATATACATACATATATATGTACCAAATTCTTCAGGTCAGTACATAAAAAAGTAAACATACTATATCAATACCAATTCTGCGATAAAATAGACTGGCAACGCTCTGTTACGACGCTTCTTTCTTGATATAAATTGGTAATAAAAACTGTGATAATGCTATGTATTTGCTGTGCAGTCAGGCATTTTAGATATAAAGCCTGATGTGTCTATTCTGATACAGTTAAATATTTGCACAGCAAATACATATCATTTTTCACTAGTAAATTTTGAATTCCTCTAACGAAGATTACAAATGAACTTAACTCTATAACTTGATATGCATTTGCTGTGCAGCTTTAGATATAAAGCCTAACCTTTCTAATGTGTCTATTCTGATACAGTTAAATATTTCTGATACAGTTAAAAATACACATCATTTTTCACTAGTGAATTTTGAATTCATCTAACGAAGATAACAAATGAACTTAACTCTATAATTTGCTACGTATTTGCTGTGCAGTTAGGCGTTTTAGATATAAAGCCTAACCTAGAAAATGCAAACTTTTAGATGTGTCTATTCTGACACAGTTAAATATTAGTACTTTGCACAGCAAATACATATCATTTTCCACTAGTTTGAATTCATCTAACGAAGATTACAAATAAACTTAACTCTATAATTTGCTATGCATTTGCTGTGCAGTTAGGCGTTTAAGATATAAATCTAGAATCTAATTTAGAAAATGCAAACTTTTAGATGTGTCTATTCTGACAGAGTTAAATATTAGTACTTTGCACAGCAAATACATATCATTTTCCACTAGTTTGAATTCATCTAACGAAGATCACAAATAAACTTAACTCTATAATTTGCTATGTATTTGCTGTGCAGTTAGGCGTTTTAGATATAAAGCCTAATCTAGAAAATGCAAACTTTTAGATGTGTCTATTCTGACACAGTTAAATATTAGTACTTTGCACAGCAAATACATATCATTTTCCACTAGTTTGAATTCATCTAACGAAGATTACAAATAAACTTAACTCTATAATTTGCTATGCATTTGCTGTGCAGTTAGGCGTTTAAGATATAAATCTAGAATCTAATCTAGAAAATGCAAACTTTTAGATGTGTCTATTCTGACAGAGTTAAATATTAGTACTTTGCACAGCAAATACATATCATTTTCCACTAGTTTGAATTCATCTAACGAAGATTACAAATAAACTTAACTCTATAATTTGCTATGTATTTGCTGTGCAGTTAGGCGTTTTAGATATAAAGCCTAATCTAGAAAATGCAAACTTTTAGATGTGTCTATTCTGACACAGTTAAATATTAGTACTTTGCACAGCAAATACATATCATTTTCCACTAGTTTGAATTCATCTAACGAAGATTACAAATAAACTTAACTCTATAATTTGCTATGTATTTGCTGTGCAGTTAGGCGTTTAAGATATAAATCTAGAATCTAATCTAGAAAATGCAAACTTTTAGATGTGTCTATTCTGACAGAGTTAAATATTAGTACTTTGCACAGCAAATACATATCATTTTCCACTAGTTTGAATTCATCTAACGAAGATCACAAATAAACTTAACTCTATAATTGGTATGTATTTGCTGTGCAGTTAGGCGTTTTAGATATAAAGCCTAATCTAGAAAATGCAAACTTTTAGATGTGTCTATTCTGACAGAGTTAAATATTAGTACTTTGCACAGCAAATACATATCATTTTCCACTAGTTTGAATTCATCTAACAAAGATTACAAATGAACTTAACTCTATAATTTGCTATGTATTTGCTGTGCAGTTAGGCGTTTTAGATATAAAGCCTAATCTAGAAAATGCAAACTTTTAGATGTGTCTATTCTGACACAGTTAAATATTAGTACTTTGCACAGCAAATACATATCATTTTCCACTAGTTTGAATTCATCTAACGAAGATCACAAATAAACTTAACTCTATAATTTGCTATGTATTTGCTGTGCAGTTAGGCGTTTTAGATATAAAGCCTAATCTAGAAAATGCAAACTTTTAGATGTGTCTATTCTGACACAGTTAAATATTAGTACTTTGCACAGCAAATACATATCATTTTCCACTAGTTTGAATTCATCTAACGAAGATTACAAATGAACTTAACTCTATAATTTGCTATGTATTTGCTGTGCAGTTAGGCGTTTTAGATATAAAGCCTAATCTAGAAAATGCAAACTTTTAGATGTGTCTATTCTGACACAGTTAAATATTAGTACTTTGCACAGCAAATACATATCATTTTCCACTAGTTTGAATTCATCTAACGAAGATCACAAATAAACTTAACTCTATAATTTGCTATGTATTTGCTGTGCAGTTAGGCGTTTTAGATATAAAGCCTAATCTAGAAAATGCAAACTTTTAGATGTGTCTATTCTGACACAGTTAAATATTAGTACTTTGCACAGCAAATACATATCATTTTCCACTAGTTTGAATTCATCTAACGAAGATTACAAATAAACTTAACTCTATAATTTGCTATGTATTTGCTGTGCAGTTAGGCGTTTTAGATATAAAGCCTAATCTAGAAAATGCAAACTTTTAGATGTGTCTATTCTGACACAGTTAAATATTAGTACTTTGCACAGCAAATACATATCATTTTCCACTAGTTTGAATTCATCTAACGAAGATTACAAATGAACTTAACTCTATAATTTGCTATGTATTTGCTGTGCAGTTAGGCGTTTTAGATATAAAGCCTAATCTAGAAAATGCAAACTTTTAGATGTGTCTATTCTGACACAGTTAAATATTAGTACTTTGCACAGCAAATACATATCATTTTCCACTAGTTTGAATTCATCTAACGAAGATTACAAATAAACTTAACTCTATAATTTGCTATGTATTTGCTGTGCAGTTAGGCGTTTTAGATATAAAGCCTAATCTAGAAAATGCAAACTTTTAGATGTGTCTATTCTGACACAGTTAAATATTAGTACTTTGCACAGCAAATACATATCATTTTCCACTAGTTTGAATTCATCTAACGAAGAATACAAATGAACTTAACTCTATAATTTGCTATGTATTTGCTGTGCAGTTAGGCGTTTTAGATATAAAGCCTAATCTAGAAAATGCAAACTTTTAGATGTGTCTATTCTGACACAGTTAAATATTAGTACTTTGCACAGCAAATACATATCATTTTCCACTAGTTTGAATTCATCTAACGAAGATTACAAATGAACTTAACTCTATAATTTGCTATGTATTTGCTGTGCAGTTAGGCGTTTTAGATATAAAGCCTAACCTAGAAAATGCAAACTTTTAGATGTGTCTATTCTGACACATTTAAATATTAGTACTTTTTGCACAGCAAATACATATCATTTTCCAATAGTTTGAATTCATCTAACGAAGATCACAAATAAACTTAACTCTATAATTTGCTATGTATTTGCTGTGCAGTTAGGCGTTTAAGATATAAATCTAGAATCTAATCTAGAAAATGCAAACTTTTAGATGTGTCTATTCTGACAGAGTTAAATATTAGTACTTTGCACAGCAAATACATATCATTTTCCACTAGTTTGAATTCATCTAACGAAGATCACAAATAAACTTAACTCTATAATTTGCTATGTATTTGCTGTGCAGTTAGGCGTTTTAGATATAAAGCCTAATCTAGAAAATGCAAACTTTTAGATGTGTCTATTCTGACACAGTTAAATATTAGTACTTTGCACAGCAAATACATATCATTTTCCACTAGTTTGAATTCATCTAACGAAGATTACAAATAAACTTAACTCTATAATTTGCTATGTATTTGCTGTGCAGTTAGGCGTTTTAGATATAAAGCCTAATCTAGAAAATGCAAACTTTTAGATGTGTCTATTCTGACACAGTTAAATATTAGTACTTTGCACAGCAAATACATATCATTTTCCACTAGTTTGAATTCATCTAACGAAGATTACAAATGAACTTAACTCTATAATTTGCTATGTATTTGCTGTGCAGTTAGGCGTTTTAGATATAAAGCCTAATCTAGAAAATGCAAACTTTTAGATGTGTCTATTCTGACACAGTTAAATATTAGTACTTTGCACAGCAAATACATATCATTTTCCACTAGTTTGAATTCATCTAACGAAGATTACAAATAAACTTAACTCTATAATTTGCTATGTATTTGCTGTGCAGTTAGGCGTTTTAGATATAAAGCCTAATCTAGAAAATGCAAACTTTTAGATGTGTCTATTCTGACACAGTTAAATATTAGTACTTTGCACAGCAAATACATATCATTTTCCACTAGTTTGAATTCATCTAACGAAGAATACAAATGAACTTAACTCTATAATTTGCTATGTATTTGCTGTGCAGTTAGGCGTTTTAGATATAAAGCCTAATCTAGAAAATGCAAACTTTTAGATGTGTCTATTCTGACACAGTTAAATATTAGTACTTTGCACAGCAAATACATATCATTTTCCACTAGTTTGAATTCATCTAACGAAGATTACAAATGAACTTAACTCTATAATTTGCTATGTATTTGCTGTGCAGTTAGGCGTTTTAGATATAAAGCCTAATCTAGAAAATGCAAACTTTTAGATGTGTCTATTCTGACACAGTTAAATATTAGTACTTTGCACAGCAAATACATATCATTTTCCACTAGTTTGAATTCATCTAACGAAGATTACAAATGAACTTAACTCTATAATTTGCTATGTATTTGCTGTGCAGTTAGGCGTTTTAGATATAAAGCCTAACCTAGAAAATGCAAACTTTTAGATGTGTCTATTCTGACACATTTAAATATTAGTACTTTTTGCACAGCAAATACATATCATTTTCCACTAGTTTGAATTCATCTAACGAAGATCACAAATAAACTTAACTCTATAATTTGCTATGTATTTGCTGTGCAGTTAGGCGTTTTAGATATAAAGCCTAACCTAGAAAATGCAAACTTTTAGATGTGTCTATTCTGACACAGTTAAATATTAGTACTTTGCACAGCAAATACATATCATTTTCCACTAGTTTGAATTCATCTAACGAAGATTACAAATGAACTTAACTCTATAATTTGCTATGTATTTGCTGTGCAGTTAGGCGTTTTAGATATAAAGCCTAATCTAGAAAATGCAAACTTTTAGATGTGTCTATTCTGACACAGTTAAATATTAGTACTTTGCACAGCAAATACATATCATTTTCCACTAGTTTGAATTCATCTAACGAAGATTACAAATGAACTTAACTCTATAATTTGCTATGTATTTGCTGTGCAGTTAGGCGTTTTAGATATAAAGCCTAATCTAGAAAATGCAAACTTTTAGATGTGTCTATTCTGACACAGTTAAATATTAGTACTTTGCACAGCAAATACATATCATTTTCCACTAGTTTGAATTCATCTAACGAAGATTACAAATGAACTTAACTCTATAATTTGCTATGTATTTGCTGTGCAGTTAGGCGTTTTAGATATAAAGCCTAATCTAGAAAATGCAAACTTTTAGATGTGTCTATTCTGACACAGTTAAATATTAGTACTTTGCACAGCAAATACATATCATTTTCCACTAGTTTGAATTCATCTAACGAAGAATACAAATGAACTTAACTCTATAATTTGCTATGTATTTGCTGTGCAGTTAGGCGTTTTAGATATAAAGCCTAACCTAGAAAATGCAAACGTCTAGATGTGTCTATTCTGATTTAGGCAAATATTTGCACAGCAAATGCATATCATTTTTCACTAGTAAATTTTGAATTCCTCTAATGAAGATTACAAATGAACTTAACTCTATAAATTGCTATGTATTTGCTGTGCAGTCAGGCGTTTTAGATATAAAGCCTAGAAAATGCAACCTTTCTGATGTGTCTATTCTGATTCAGTTAAATATTTGCACAGCAAATACATATCATTTTTCACTAGTAAAGTTTGAATTCATCTAACGAAGATTACAAATAAACTTAACTCTATAATTTGAAATCTGTGACAGCTCTGAATGTTCCAATCGCTATAAATTTATTCCCCAGCTAAACTACATATTCAAAACTACTCGTCGCAAATTTTTAATAAATTCATATAGCACATGTGCACAATGTATGAGAAATATGGAACAGCACATGCATATTTTACTAGGAAAAAATCTTCCAGTACAAAATCCGGTTATTCGCTGTGATATACGCGAGCAATCTCTTCTGGATCAGAATTGCATATTCAGAGTTGGTCGCCTGTCGGTACTTTGCGATTGCCTATTATGAACGTGCGAAGAAATACGTCAATATATGAGATTATATATCTTTAAGAAAATCATATCACGAGAATATTTTCGCCCTGGAAGTATAAGAAAAAATCCGTGCCTTGAGGGCGAAGTAAGGAGCCCTTCGACGAAATTAAATGATGTATGATGATGAAACTTCTGGCCGGAAGATTGGGTCCGAAGATGGTATATATATATATATATATATATATATATATATATATATACTGAGGTCTACACCATGACAGAACATTAATGCCTTATTACAAAAATACATTGTGTTGCTTATTAATGTAAATTCTATTAGTCTATTCTTATAAAAAATATAAAGCAAATATAAATACGTTCTGTCTACTTTCAAACACGCGATGTAACGTGTACCAAATTGAAAATTAAAGGTGAAGTCACATGTCTTCAGTAATTGATGCTGTGCTGTATCTGTTGACATGACAAATGTAACACGAATCGAAAATAAGACTTAATTAAATGATCCAGGTGTTACAAAAATATCTCTTTCCCTCTGAACTTTCTTTAAAATATTTAGTTCAGAAATCTACTAGCATTTGTCGTAGCCTTGCGATTGATGATACAACTTTGATGCAAGGGATTGATATATAAAATACAATACAAATAAAATAGTAGTGAAACTCTGCTTCGCTTTTTACTTGCCCCTTGTCCGCCGTTAGTCTACTTACTTCAAGGGGGGAGGATCTAGAATACTATGATCTATCTATCTAATTAAATAGACTTTCCTCCTAATTAATGGGATTTTTGCATTATAGAAAGCACATTATTTTGACGGACTGGATTCAAAGTATTTGGATGGTAGATGAAATATCTGTGCCTAAAGTTTTTGAACTGAAGTTCTCCAAATTTTGAGAAGTGCATTTACATATATACGTATATATATATATATATATATATATATATGTCTATGTAAATGCATAAACTGAGTCTGATTAATAGAATGAGGCACGCAGAATCCTCTGTAACATCTAGGATCTACGAGGATTTTGTAGATCGTAAAGTTTGCACTGAAATTTTAGTACCAGTATTTGAAGATTAGAAATTCCTAACCATAAAGCCATAGATTATGAAGACGTAAACTTCACATGCAATAAATACTGATTTGTTTATGCTTTGAGACAATCGGTGACATAAATCTTACAGAAATAAGGAAGTACGAAAATAAATCAATTTTATCTGCATTAATAAAAGATTTATGTTTTACACTAATTACCTTAATAAGAATCCTTATGATTTTATATACTATTAATAGCACAGTACCTTGATCTTCAATATTTCAAGAATATGAAGTGGTAACCCCTCAAAATCTCAAATGCGCATATTAGTGGTCTATCCAAAATGATGATGAAAGAAGTACTTACCTGAAAAGAAAAAAAACAGTATTAGATAAACATTGACATATGTTACACATTTTATAAATATAAAAAATGTTGATATATTGATTTTGATTGCAAAAATCTAACAATTTGTAAAATAAATTAGTAGAATTATATAGACTATCTGTAACTTTACTTCTAAGATATGTATGGATATGGAATATGAATATACATATTCTACCAAAAGAATACGAGAACCTGCAAATCTAGAAATCTATTGACGAGAATTTGTGGGAAGCCCCGGGAAAGTTGTTGGATTGCAACAAATCCTGATTTAATGCAGCATTTGAATTTATATAGCATTTATAAATATAAGGCCTGTTGTAGAATGAGAATCTTCCTTCTCATCCACAAGTATCTCACCAATTAAATTACCATTACCTCTGATCTTCTCTACAAGTTCAAATGCTACAAATCATGTGATCTAAACTCAATTTTCAAATTCCCTCTAAACCTTCATAGCCATCTTCTGACACATGACATGGCTTTCTCACAAATGATGAACGACGTCGATTCAAATATTTAATTCGTGATCATAATTCACTCGAAAAGCTTTTCATTAAAATCGAACCCACGCGTATTAAAGAGAGAACAAATCATAAATTATGCATTCGTTCAGAATGCATGTATAAATAAATATATTAATGAATATATAATCGAGTTTCGGAATTGTTTCAAACTCCTTTTGTTCGAGATGAACGTTTGAACTTCGCGCGCAGAAAAAATTAAAAAGACAAGATGAGAAGTTTAAGAAGATATCAAACGGAGCGGCACCGTGTTAATGGTAATTTAATTTTTTTATGCCTTCGTTAAAGGAAAAATTTAAAAAGTTTTTAAGATTCAGCAATAAATGATACAAAGACATTTGGAAAAATATGAAGATGACATGGAAAAGTTTTATGCTACTTAAGTCCTGGATTTTTCAATAAATTGATATGCATGTTTCTTTTTTAAACAATAGATCTAATTAATAAAAAAACAATTAGTTTTTTGTAGATGTAATTCGTATTGTAACAAATTCCTGATTCGATTTGTAGGAAACTCCCATTCCTTTGTTTTTGAATCCTAACACTATTTCTACCAAAACCAAAACCCCTTTTAACATCGAAAGAAATCTCATCTATCAAATAAATTGTTTCGATTGCAAATTAATTTACATAGGAGAAACAAGCCACGAACTTCATTAAACGATTACAACAAGACAAAGATAATTAAAAAAAAATACAGACAATTTAAAACTATGCTTGCGGACCACATTAATACAATTCTAACATAATTTTTTAAACCAAGAACTGTAGAAGGATCATTTTTGACTATTTTTAACGATAGAACAATAAATTAACGCAATGAAGTATTTCCAAATTTCTCATAAAACCAAATTTCTCTATATATACATATATATGTTTGTCCATATATGTCGATGAGATTTGCGTGATCCATTAAAATGATGTATAGCTATAACTATAACTATAACGTGTTCAAACCAAAAAAAAGGAAGTTGGCTTAAGAAAACTTTTCAAGATTATATTTATTATATATTTGTATAAATATACCTCTCGTAGTATTTTTCACAGATGTTTCCTATCGATATTCATGGCATTTTCCAAACTGAAAGTAAAAGTTTGAACTTCTGCGATATTATCTTTGTTAAAGTTACTTTTTCTTCGTGATGGCAGTGAATTCTGTTACAGAATATTTTTATGTGAAATGTTCTTTACGTTCTGGTCGTTTGATGACTTCTTTTTTTATTATTTTCTCCTGCCATGTAAGAATTTCGATTGGACACTATCTAGATTTTATCGAATTGAAGTGTTTTTGTAATAAGAAATTTTAATCAGGTTATGCAAAAACAGATCGATCATTTGTAATATTATATATGATGTTAAACAAAATGAAACGACTCGAGTTAAGATTTTGCTGAATTGGATGATTTTTATTAACTTTCCCAAAAACAAATAGATTATAATTAATATATGATTTCTTAAGCAAAATGTATAGAATGTATTAAAATATATAGAATCGTGTTAAAAAACAAATTATTTTCATCAGAAAGTCAAATAAATCAATATTTCGCGAAATAATTATAAGCATGAATGGATTAATAATGATTTTGACTTTGGTATTTTCGTTATTTAGACAAACACCATCTTCAACAGTTAATGTAATTTATTGCCTTCATAAATACCAATAAACACTTATTTTTATCACCTCGTCAAAAAAATGAAATTAATATTCCGTGCCCATGTTTTCCATCCCCGTGGACACCACCTAAGCGAATCAATAAAGGGGTGTTTAAATTCTACGAAAATCGGGATAACTATCAACATTTATATGTCTGGCCACGAACCACAAACATACACAAAAAATAATACAAGAAAAAGTTTCATATAACGATTGCAGTCAACCCTGTTTGCATTTAATTGTGAGAGCTGGGAGAAAAAATATTAAAATAAATTGTTAAAAAAATGTGAAATGAGTAATAAACAATAATAATATTTATTATGTATAATTATGTTTATATAATTCAATTGTAGGAATTTAGAAGATAAAATTGTGGTTTTGCGATGAACTAAACTTCATAATGTGACTAAAATCATATGTCCATTGGATTAATTAACTATCTCTTATATCAAATATATATACATTCTCAATTATAAGTATACAGTTTAGCTCATAGAAATCTATATATTACTTCTGATTACTAAAATAAATTATATATAATAATTCACAAATATAGTAAATCAAATTTCAATCAAATTGACTTGAATAAAATTTAGTGTCAGAAATACAACAGTCACCAAACTCAGAAATTTAAGAAAAGCATAAGTATAAACATCGGATGTTTACAAGACAATTCTATTATTGTTTGAATTCCATTATTGATTTTTGAAAATTTTCACAGTGTACTCGAAGTAAATTCTAGCTGAATGTTTTAAACTTCAGAAAATAATATCTATTGTAGTTCATATTTATAAAATCATCATTCGAATAAAATCATATTTGTGAATCCACCAAAATTGTTGCCATTTGATATTTTTCAAATTACTCGATGTAAATTACAGCTAAATGCTTCAAGATGTATATTTATAGTAACTAATATTTATAAAACTTATTGTGAAATGACATACATCACCATATGTGTGTCATCATTCAGCAATTTTTTTTAAAGTTTGCAATATATTTACAAGAGAATGAATCAACATATTTATTGTAGCTCTAAAAATCCAAATCAATACAAGACTATGTTTTCGGAACATGTCATTGGTTTAAACCATACTTTTAATATCAAGAATCCTATTATTTTACATAAGGAAAAGAATGGTGACATCAGAAAATTTGCTGAATCTGTATTTATCTTTTTAAACCTCCTCAAACTAAATTTGTGTTTATTAACACAAATAAACAAAATTCTGCTCTTTTCTTGACCATTTTCTTGTTTATGATTGTTATATATGACGCAAAAATAGCTGAAATTATGATTATTGGACCATAAACGTTATCCAAACATACACACATCCATTTTGTCTAAGGTATGCCTAAGCCTTCAGAAGGCTTTAAAATGTGAAAAAATGATATATAAAAATTATCATTTTCAATTTGTTTGCGATTACTATAACTTGCCCTACAGAAGTTAACTAGCAGAATAACCATGAAATATGAATTACTTACTAATTTTCAAATCTTACATCAGCTTTCCTACTATTTGCCTGATGGTGGTCGTTCCTGGAGATTAGATACGATACGAATGCCGTCCACGCGAGGACGTGATGCCTTCGCCTTTATTTGCTTTCGGCTTTATATCGGTTTTATATCGCTTTCGATACGATAAAGGATTCGAGGAAAATATTTAAAATTAGCATTTTAGATTCTTAATTCAGTAATAAAAGCTGAGTACTAACGCTTCAGAGGTGTGGCGGAACGCAGCTCAGAATAAAGTGAAACACTAGATTCAATACCACAACCCGTATATTAGTGGTTAGAGCTATGGAATTTTAATTAGAGGTGTCAGACTGCCTGATGTGAAGCAGTAGAGATGTTAAAATTTAACGCATTTGCGCATATCATCTTTCTGAGGGTCATTAGTTGTGAGTGGCATTTTGTCTGGTGGCAACTGCCAACCTATTTACCTGTCAACCAGTCTACTTATTTAGCAGTCTGTCTACATGTATCCTGTTATAATTTTTTACCTGAAACGTAAAGACATGCAAAAAATTTCATTTTCGATTTTAGTAATAGAATGTTAATAATAGAATGCCATTCTACTTGCTGGTCAAGATATCGAAAATCAGAAGTTGATAAAGATATATGGTTTAGTACGGATCAGCTACATCAACTCTAAGGAAGAATTATGTTGGTCATAATGAAGTGAAAAGAAAAGTAAACTGAATCGCAACCATATGTAATAAAGGAAAAGTATGAAGAAGATCGCAGATCATGAGCCCCTCAAGAGATGATAAAATAGATAGTTGAAAGCCTAGATATAGAAGCAGAAATTCTCTTTCTCTCTATGAACCTGACTTTGGGCACCATTATTACCAATAATACGACTATCAATGATACTTTTCCAACGTGCATGCATTCACATACTTCATTGTCTTCCATCTAGGAACTCGAGAATCTGGCTTATGTCAAAGTAATTTAACGGACCAATATATTTTCACTCCGGCTGCAGAACAGTTACGAAGAAATTTGTAGAATGCACGTACCCGTTCTTATTTATATAAGCCGAGACAGCCGGATTTTATGCCAATACGTTATTTTCTTTGAATTTAATAGCTTTCCACTTCATTATCGTTAATGTCAAGTTAGTTAAAATCATTTTCAATCTTTGCTGAATGAATATCTTAATAATAGAAGAAATTTTGAAGTTGTGAAATTTATTGTGCTGTAAAATTTAATGCTAGTGACCAAAGCGTAAAAATTTTATTGCCTGATACTCAGAGGATGTTGAAATTCTCTCCGAACTTAATACCAAAATTAACATATTGAGATGTAAGATTCTTTCATTAGAATTTTATAATACGAAAAGTTTATTATAAAAGTCTAATTTACTAAAAATTATAAAACTTGGATGTGTTTACCCCGGGGTACCATGTTTGTTTTAAAACTTCCACCCATGGTTCCTGCCAATGTGCATAATTAACTATTATCACATACTAATTAGTAAGTTACTGCTTAAACTTTGCATAAATTTCGGGAATATTATACATAGAAATTAATACCCGAAGGCGAAAGCTCACAGATGTTGCCAGTTTCCAAGAGCTGCCTTATTTTACAAAACGGCCCAAGATATTGCTGCGAAAAAGCTTTTGAATTTTATGGAGTTTGCGTGCTTGCAATTATACGGAGAAGAAGATACAGAAATGTTTGGGTATTTGCTAGTAATTAGAAGAAGAATTTTCATATGTGTAATGGTAGCTGGTGTAATTGCCTCAGGGAATAAAACTAGTAATGAATTTAATCAACAATAATTTGGTCTTTATATAATCTAGCTGTCTGCTTGTCTACCCGTTTACCAGTCTATTTGTGTTTCTGTCTATTGTTCTACCAGTTTATCTGTCTATCTGTCTTCTTTTCTACTTTATACCAAAAAACCTCTACCTGTCTACCTGATTACCTAATTGTCTTTATTTCTGCTTTTCTAACTATTTACCTGTCCAGCTGTCTGTCTGCCTGTCTAACAGTCTATTTACCAATCATTCTATTTGTATATGAATCAAGCAATGATAAATTGTAAAGATCACATTTGACCAACAAATATCAATTGTTTTTTGTCAAAAAACTAGGTACCACGTCTCCCAGTCAATAAAAATGAAATGTCTAATGAATCAATCTAATCGGATGCACCGTTCTCTCACAAACTAAATTTCTGAACAAAAGAAAAAATTGATGTTTGCGTGTGTGTGTGTGAGTTATAGAAATAACTCTACAATAAAACAAATAAGAAAATATTTTCACTATTTTAACAATAAGTGATATATAATATAGTCAAGTACGATTATTAGCTATCTATTATTTCGTAGTTATTTAATTTTTATCTGGTAGGTAATATTTTTATCTTTTTGCACCTTGCACAAAAATCGCATGCAGTGAAGGATTTCACCTGTAAATAACCCAAATGGTGTGTTGTACATTTCTTTTAAGTATATATGCCTACAAACAGACCTTTAAATTACAGTAAGTTTTTAGAATCAACCCAAGGTTGAAAATGTTAGGTGTTATTTTTAACACATTCAGATCAAACAACAGCGAAAAATAAATTACTCGTAACTATTTTTTTTTTCAAGCTGGATTAAACATTTATTCATTTCTATTTTTTTATAAAATTATTGCAATTTTGATATAATATAACTATTTATTATACATCTATATCATTTATATCAATTTATCAAAACTTTTTCGTTACATATCTTCCAAAGTAGGATTACCTAACATTTCGCATGATCCTCGGCAATTTTTACCTGAACTGCAAGGTAAAGCCATGGGAAGATTTTTACCTTGATCTTTTTTTTGGATTTTGCGGCTTCCGGGAATTGTATATCCCTTAAGCACAAAAAATCGCTTTTTTCAGGACCTCTATTACTTAAAATATATTTAACGAGTTATTATATTGTGCAGTTATTATTCCTATAGAATTATGTGGATATATATATATATATATATATATATATATATATATATATATATCATAAACCAATTTGAAAGTACATCAATTGCAATTTCGTTTGAAATTAATTCATACAATTATAAACAGTTTCGCTATAATGAAGTTAAAGCATTTTGATCTTTTTGAATCCTGATTAGTTTTTATATTTTCAATACATTTTTTTTTGAATGATTTAATTATCTTTAAAATAAAACCTTGATGAGCAAAATGTACATTCAGGTATTAGTGACAAAAATTAGTAAATCAATACAACTCTATTCTTTTCTATTACTTACATTTTTGTTTGAATAAAAGCATCATCATATTTTTGACTAACCTATAATTTAAAAAAAAAATCTATTTTGCTTTTTGAGACTTACATAAAGTCTTGAAAAGCAAAATTTGCGTTTAGCTATCAGACAAGTGGTTCCCAATCTTTTTCACAACGCCCTTCCTCTTTGATTTAAAATTTTTCAACCATTTTATTTCATAAATCCTTTTTTATTTCATAAATCCTTTTTTTAATCTAATTTTATTCTGCATTATCAGACTACGAATTATTGTATTATATGCATTAAAAATATACATAAAAAAATAATCATTGTTTGGTTCATTTTTTTATATTATTTAAAAATTTTTCGTTGATTTTCGAAAATTGTATTTTGGAAACAGCTGTACGCTCCTCTCTGCAATAACCTCGCGCCTCACATGTTGGAAACCACTGTATTAAACAATCAATGCATTTCTTTATATATTTCATTTATAGCTGTCTAAATAAAAACATAATTGACAAGTCAGATAATAATTTATTTATTTTAAAACGATATATTATAAAAAACTAGATATGTCAATTATTTTCAACTGCTTTATAATTATCCTGCAATATTTTTTTTATCACAAATGAACTCTATCATCGCCAATCTATTTTTATTTGTATGATTCATTTTTCCATTGATGTGTTTTCAAATCGGTTTATATTGATTTTTATTATAAATTGCATATTTTGTTTAAATAATTGAATATAAACAAAGTATTATTTTTACCCCGTTGGGCATAAAATTGATATTTATAATCAATTTGTCACGATTCAAATAAAATACGAGCACGAATCGTTTCATAAACTAATTAATGGATTTATCATCATTGAGTATTTTTATACAAATGCATATATTGTCAAATGCATTCGCCACATGCACTTCAGTATCGTATTATAATTCAGATAATAAATTTATATGTGTCACTATTTATCTCTGTTGGATGCTGCAAACACATGGGTTTGGTCCAGACAGCCACTTGCTGAATTAATGTTTAATCATACTATTGATTTTGACAATGAATTGAATTTATTATAATTATATTTAGATTTTATATGTTCAGCAAACTTTAGTCACGGGAATTTTACGATTCACGTACGAGATTGCGTTTGCAAAAATTGAAAATTGCGAGTTCGAGCAGAATCGAGCGAATTGACTACTTTGCAGAATTGTCAATTCTTACGATATCTTGGTTTATTAGAAAAATTTGCATCTTTTAGTCTAAATTTATCTGGATTTATGCATTTATCTATAATGAATTATAAGTCGATTAAAAACACCCTCATGCCTTGAAAAGTTTTACCAATTAAATCTTTCTTCGTATGAAATATTGATTTCATGAACTTCCAGTAGGGCTTAGGGTAAGTTATAGTAATCAGAGGTAAAAAAATCGAAAATGTAAATTTTTGCAAAAAAAATCTCCCAAACTTCCGAAAATATCGAGGAAAAATTGTATCCATACATACATACATACATTCTACACACACACACACGCAAACATCAATTTTTTTTAAGGTATGCCAAAATGTTCAGAAACCTCTGGAACGTAAAGATATGCAAAAATTTCGGCAGAAAAAGAGCAAAAAATGGTAATTCAGCTTGTGAGAGAACGATGCACCCGATTAGATTGATGCAAAAGACATTCAATTTTTATTGAGTTTATTATATAGTGTTTTATATACTATAGAACTTAGATATCTGCTACAAAATTAATTGTACCTATTTTAATAAATTCTCAGTAATCGTGTAAAATCAGTCTTTAGTTCAATTTCAAAATGAAACGTGAAACTTATTTAAATATATAGTAAGAAGAATTTGAAGCAATTGCAGTACAGAAACACGAACTCGGAAGGAATTCAAAAGTCACGTTGATTACAAAGAAGAAATCTTTTGATCAACGACCTATGTAATCGGTCATTGTTCCAAAAGAAATTATTTCTTATGTTGATTGGATGAAATATTCTTTTAAAAAATTATAACACCTGGTAATTAAAAGAACAAAATGACAGGCTCATTAAAAAAACACGTCACTTATATTAATTAAAATATTTAAATGATTAGATAATGAGGTAACAAAAATCGATGACTAATACACAATATCAAACCCATAATATAAATTAGCAATTTTAGTTTATTCGATAATTAGTTCATCATGGAAATGATTTCCTATCAAATGAATGGGCATGAAGTAGGTCGGGCTCAATACCGTCTAAATATTAGTGTTCGGACGTCTTTTCGTTTTATTATATTGGCCATGAAGGTGACAAACTTCAGGGCATTAATCTTTACACGAAATGGTTGCTAACCCTGGTAGAGGTTAATCAATCAATCAATTGAACTAGTTGTTCACTTCAAAAAGTAAAGTCGGCTTAATAACATGTAATAAATAAAAATAAATATATCTTCTTTCATTATATCTTAGTAACAAATCAGTGATTGTAATTAGAACTGCAACAAATATATAATATAGAAACAAATCAGTGTTTAACACAGTCCACAGCTACAAGTGTTAAATTATAACCCAAAAACCTGAATTATCGAAGGATAGTTTTAATAAATTCTATAACTACGTAACATAAAGTACAATTAGGTTGGGATAAAAAATACATTATTTTTGGCTAATTGGTTTAAAACTGTTTTATGGTCGATTTTTAGCTTCTGGAAGAAAAAAATTAAAATGTACCGAATTTTTTCTTTGTTTGCATCCATTAAAGTTAAACTCATTTTTTTTGGTAATACTATTAGAGAGTAAAGAGAAAATAAAAGAACATGAGAATTTTATTTTTATTTTGAAGCAACAGTGAGCAAGAAAGTCTACAAGTGTTATTATTATAAATTACCAAAAAATAACATTAGTTAATTCATAATTTATAATTTCTCACAAGATATTAAGAAGTTCGAATTATATTTCCCAGCTTGAGATTTCCAACCTTATATTAAAAAAAACTTCAGGTTAACAATTCAGACCCGCCTTACTGGCGCGAACTCTCACATATAAAATTTCTTACAATTAGCAGTTTCGAACTGGGGGTCACTTTCTTACATTAGGGTCAACAACGACTCAGTAAGGTCTAAAGTAATTGACCTTACAATTAAGAGAGCACTTGTAACACGTCGGTTACAAAAAGTAAAGGAAATATGTAGATATATACATATATAAATTAAAACAAATTCCGAAACTTTATACGAAAATTAATACCATATGAAAAAAACCTTTATTATTTAAAGGTAAAATTTAAAGGTTGGATCGTAATTGTTTTATAGTTAGCTACATACATCAGGGTGGTCTTTAGTATGATCATTTTGAATTTCCTTGCTCCCAGGGGCTTAAATGGTTCCAAATTGATAAAAAACAATTCTCTGAAAGTTTTAGCTCTTAATATTAACGTTTAGATACAGCGCAATTCAATCAAACTTTGTATGGAAATAGCATGGATAAATTTTTGAAAATTTAAAAAAAATTCGAAAATGACCATATTAAGGACCACCCTAATATGCTTATTTTCTGACTGTCTTTCTGACAATTGAATAATAAAGGTTTTTTATTTCATAAAGCAAGTCTTTTAATGCATTCATAAAGATATTAACATAAAAAGGTTAAATAAAATATATTCAGTGGATTTTAATAAAAGCCTCAGCAAAGTGTGGCCGGGTATGCTAGTATATATATATATAATAGTAATATATATTTATATTACATATATTATTTCTTTTTTGAATACGTTCATCACATAGACAAAAATATCTGTATAACAAATTATTATTAGTCCAATTATTTCATTCCTCTGCATGAAACCAAGCCGGGTATAAAAATGTGCAAATATAAAAATATAAATAAAGCTACTGAATTCACAGTATGAAAAAAATGCTATATATTTCATTTTGAAACCAGTTCATCTCGCATCTAATAAAAAACAGCAATAAATCCTTCTCAAGGGAATGGAATGGCGCTTAATAAAAATGTATAAGGCTTAATTAGTAAATAAAGTTAGTATGATTAGTAATAGTAATAAACAAATAATTATAACAAATAATAAAATTTAGAAGTTTGATTTAGAAAAAATTCAGAAAAAAAATGATTTTCTGGTAAATATATTTATAGAAATATTAATATTAAAATATTTAATATAAAAATCAACTATAAATATAAAAATATTGGACCAATGAATAGATGGCGCTAGTATGAATGTTGGTATGAATGGTAGTATTGAATCTATATGTGACTACTATGTATAAACAAATTGTAAGTTTTCAAAAAGACGTCATTCGATTCTGATAAAACTTTACCCACATTGTTACTATACTTTACCAAGATTGTGACCAAAATTTAAAGTTGGGTCATTCAATAGTTTCTGAGATATGCGAGGTTGATGGGTGGCTCGCTCCGCTCTCAATACTAACATTTAAAATAGATGATGATGACAAGGGTAGTAGTGAATATAGAGATTATATATAGAAACCAAGAGTGTAATTAGAGTTAATAAATTAATAAAAATATAAATAAACGATAAAAAATTTGAACTATTAGCAAAATTTCGGATTGCCTTTATATATTGATTGTTAACTATTAGTCAGAATTATTGATAAATAACATTTTTCTTATACTGTTATACCAAGTTTATATACCAAGAGAATACTGACGATTTATTATCGAGGTGGTAAGACAAAATTATCGACGAAGTATAAAGCTATATTTTTGTAGACGCGCCGGAAGATTGATGTTCAAAATAATTGCAAGAAGAAACACAGACTTTTATACAATATATATACATATATATATATATACATATACATATATATATATATATATAATTATTATATATTTTCAACAGAAAGACGGCTTTATGGCAGCACGCTTTACGATTTAACATGTTTCGCGAGAAATTTTGTACTACGTTTACCTTCAAATAATTTAGAAAGTTTTTAACGACTTTTCACAAAGTCTGGCTTAAGGATTTTTGGTAAAATGAGTCAGATATCATTGTAATTTATTTGATATTTGAGACAAAATAAATCACAGTTAAAAGAAGGCTTGTTCATGTCTCAAGTAGGAGGTATGAGTTTTGGCAAATTTATAACATCAGTACAAGTACTGCTCTTAAATGCAAAATCCACTTCTACGCTAATATTTATAATTGATGTAGCCTTAAATTATTTATAATTATTTTATCACATCGGGTTGTTTAAAATAATGTAAAGTAACTAAAAATTGGACAGATTCATTAATCTCTAAAATGCCTCTCAAAATTTCATCAGGATGAAAGCTCTAAATATAGATGAGAAAGCTTCCATTATCTCATACGTGTGGTTCCTATTTAACCAAAAAAGCGTTGAAGAAAATTATGTCATGAGTTTTTTATGAGTCTGGTTATTTTTTTTCGTTCTCAGTAATAGAACGGCGCATATTTTATACGAGGAACATCGCAGCATGTGCGAAACTGATGTCAAAGTAATAATTCGCCTGACACACTTCTTGATATCGCGACAAAATCATGCGTGGACTTTTTCTAGTGAGGTAAATGATATTTTTTATTCAGAATTTAGATATAAAATCAAAATTAGCCTAATTAATCTATAATATAAAAATGAATCGCAAAATGTGTTAGTAAGCGCATACCTCAACAACGCCTGGACCAATTTGGCCAATTCTATTTTTAAATGTTCGTTGAAGTCCAAGGATGGTTCTTACGGCGAATTGCCGGGAAACCCTAAAAACAGCCTTTTCTTTTTCACATATAAACGTTAGTTTTTTTCATATTTTTGCCATCGTATATGGAATATTTACTCAAGTCAACGAAGCGTTTTGGGTCTGAATTTTTTTACTGTGCTCCCATTTGTATAAAATTTTAAAATTAGGTTTATCTTACTCTCAAGTTTAACAAAGAAAATAATTTAGACTCCTTTGCCATTTCCCGGGGATATATACATCCCTCTCAGTGGTGTAATTTCTTTTTTTTTTCAAAATAACGTCGGATATCGATAACTAATATAAGAAAAATTATAAGATTATAAGATATAGAACTAATTATAAGAAAAAAATGTTTAATAATGTTTAGCCAAATTATAATTTTATGTTATCTTTGAAGAATTTTACGATGAATTTAAATCGAACCAAACAATATTAAATTGTGTATGTAAATATGGCAATATATGCAATTGGCAGTATTATTCATTTCACTATTTTCCAACAAATATTTCATCACAACTTTTTCAATAAAATAATAAAACTTGCACGTGAATCGATATACTCAGTTCACAAGCATATCAATATATTGATTTTGCATGAAAAATATGCAAAATAGTATTTTCGACATCAAAGTTCATCATACAACACGAAAGCTCTCAACTTGTATGAGCACACGACCGAGGCAAACACAGAGCTAAATTATTAAAATCACAAGTGAGTTTCATATAAAAAATTCTCCACATGATTTATGCACACACTGCAATATATTATACAAGGAAAATATTTCTAGATATTCAAATGAACCGTGCAGAAATAAAAAAATAAAAAGCGAATAAATATTACACATTCATCGCATGGAATTGGGTGTAAGTTTTATATCATGGACCAATTTATTTTACATCAATCCGTCGATTCATATAAAATTTTATATTAAATCCAGGAAGAGGAATTCTTTTTGGAATCATCAAATACTCGTACAGTGTGTGTTTTCTCTTTTTTCTGTCGATGTTGCACAAAATTGCGATTTCTTATTTTGTGTGTTTTGCGGACAGAAGACACATGACTGTGGGACGTGTCGATACGTTCCTAGTAAGCTTTTTTAGACGAGGAAATAGTATACATTTGGTAAAATATTTTTTCAACAAAATGTGATATTGGAAGTGATATTTCAGCCCAATGAGTTATATCATGATCTATGGAATGTCAAAAACAAAACTTGGATACTGTACTTTTTGTTACAGTAAACATTAAAACTCTCCTTCAATAATTCAGGTTGTTGGGTTATAATTTAACCCTTGTAGCTGTGGACTGTATTAAACACTCATTTGTTTGTTTATTATGTATTTGTTGCAGTTCTAATTACAATCACTGATCTGTTACTAAGTTATAATGAAAGAAGATATATTTATTTTTATTGGTTATTTACATGTTGTTAAGCGGACTTAACTTTTTGAAGTGAACAACTAGTTCAATTAAAACACTTTGCTACCCCCTCTTAATACCAGGCTTATTCCCAAGTTTGTCACCTTCATGGTCAAAATAATAAAACGAAAAGACGTCCGAACAGATACCCTAACAGCCCAACAGGCAGTTGTTGGATCTAATTCATAAATCAGTAATAATGCAGTTTACAATGACTTTTCTAAATAAAAAAAAAAAAAATTATTGATTTAATACTACATCAAAAATTACTAGTGATAAATTGAATTAAAAAT
>NW_020539724.1:533581-551071 GCF_003426905.1 Ctenocephalides felis
AATACAAAATGTTCTGCAAATATAAATCATTCTTATTAACCTATGACATATTCCTAACATATTGCTATAGATGTATAAGGTACCAATTTTCAAAACTCCGTAAAAAACTTACTGGACTGTCAATCTTATAAGTATTACTTCTTATCAGTAATAAAAGTTTAATTTACTAAAATTATAAAATTTGGATGTTTTACCACGGTACCAGTTTGTTTTAAAACTTCCACCCATGGTTCCTGCCAATATGCATAATTAACTATTATCACATACTAATTAGTAAGTTACTGCATAAACTTTGCATAAATTTCGGGAATATTATACATAGAAATTAATACCCGAAGGCGAAAGCTCACAGATGTTGCCAGTTTCCCAGAGACGCCTTATTTTACAAAACGGCCCAAGATATTGCTGCGGAAAACGACTAGCTTTTGAATTTTATGGAGTTTGCGTGCTTGCAATTATACGGAGAAGAAGATACAGAAATGTTTGGGTATTTGCTAGTAATTAGAAGAAGAATTTTCATATGGTAGCTGGTGTAATTGCCTCAGGGAATAAAACTAGTAATGAATTTAATCAACAATAATTTGGTCTTTATATAATCTAGCTGTCTGCTTGTCTATCCGTTTACCAGTCTATCTGTATTTCTGCCTATTGTTCTACCAGTTTATCTGTCTATCTGTCTTCTTTTCTACTTTATACCAAAAAACCTCTACCTGTCTACCTGATTACCTAATTGTCTTTATTTCTGCTTTTCTAACTATTTACCTGTCCAGCTGTCTGTCTGCCTGTCTAACAGTCTATTTACCAATCATTCTATTTGTATATGAATCAAGCAATGATAAATTGTAAAGATCACATTTGACCAACAAATATCAATTGTTTTTTGTCAAAAAACTAGGTACCACGTCTCCCAGTCAATAAAAATGAAATGTCTAATGAATCAATCTAATCGGATGCACCGTTCTCTCACAAACTAAATTTCTGAACAAAAAAAAAAAATTGATGTTGCGTGTGTGGTGTGTGAGTTATAGAAATAACTCTACAATAAAACAAATAAGAAAATATTTTCACTATTTAACAATAAGTGATATATAATATAGTCAAGTACGATTATTAGCTATCTATTATTTCGTAGTTATTTAATTTTTATCTGGTAGGTAATATTTTTATCTTTTTGCACCTTGCACAAAAATCGCATGCAGTGAAGGATTTCACCTGTAAATAACCCAAATGGTGTGTGTACATTTCTTTTAAGTATATATGCCTACAAACAGACCTTTAAATTACAGTAAGTTTTTAGAATCAACCCAAGGTTGAAAATGTTAGGTGTTATTTTTAACACATTCAGATCAAACAACAGCGAAAAATAAATTACTCGTAACTATTTTTTTTTTCAAGCTGGATTAAACATTTATTCATTTCTATTTTTTATTAAATTATTGCAATTTTGATATAATATAACTATTTATTATACATCTATATATTTATATCAATTTATCAAAACTTTTTCGTTACATATCTTCCAAAGTAGGATTACCTAACATTTCGCATGATCCTCGGCAATTTTTACCTGAACTGCAAGGTAAAGCCATGGGAAGATTTTTACCTTGATCTTTTTTTTGGATTTTGCGGCTTCCGGGAATTGTATATCCCTAAGCACAAAAAATCGCTTTTTTCAGGACCTCTATTACTTAAAATATATTTAACGAGTTATTATATTGTGCAGTTATTATTCCTATAGAATTATGTGGATATATATATATATATATATATATATCATAAACCAATTTGAAAGTACATCAATTGCAATTTCGTTTGAAATTAATTCATACAATTATAAACAGTTTCGCTATAATGAAGTTAAAGCATTTTGATCTTTTGAATCCTGATTAGTTTTTATTTTTCAATACATTTTTTTTTGAATGATTTAATTATCTTTAAAATAAAACCTTGATGAGCAAAATGTACATTCAGGTATTAGTGACAAAAATTAGTAAATCAATACAACTCTATTCTTTTCTATTACTTACTTTTGTTTTGAATAAAAGCATCATCATATTTTTGACTAACCTATAATTTTAAAAAAAATTCTATTTTGCTTTTTGAGACTTACATAAAGTCTTGAAAAGCAAAATTTGCGTTTAGCTATCAGACAAGTGGTTCCCAATCTTTTTCACAACGCCCTTCCTCTTTGATTTAAAATTTTTCAACCATTTTATTTCATAAATCCTTTTTATTTCATAAATCTTTTTTTTTTCATAAATCATTTTTTTAATCTAATTTTATTCTGCATTATCAGACTACGAATTATTGTATTATATGCATTAAAAATATACATAAAAAAATAATCATTGTTTGGTTCATTTTTTTATATTATTTAAAAATTTTTCGTTGATTTTCGAAAATTGTATTTTGGAAACAGCTGTACGCTCCTCTCTGCAATAACCTCGCGCCTCACATGTTGGAAACCACTGTATTAAACAATCAATGCATTTCTTTATATATTTCATTTATAGCTGTCTAAATAAAAACATAATTGACAAGTCAGATAATAATTTATTTATTTTTAAAAACGATTATATTAAAAACTAGATATGTCAATTATTTTCAACTGCTTTATAATTATCCTGCAATATTTTTTTATCACAAATGAACTCTATCATCGCCAATCTATTTTTATTTGTATGATTCATTTTTCCATTGATGTGTTTTCAAATCGGTTTATATTGGTTTTTATTATAAATTGCATATTTTGTTTAAATAATTGAATATAAACAAAGTATTGTTTTTACCCCGTTGGGCATAAAATTGATATTTACAATCAATTTGTCACGATTCAAATAAAATACGAGCACGAATCGTTTCATAAACTAATTAATGGATTTATCATCATTGAGTATTTTTATACAAATGCATATATTGTCAAATGCATTCGCCACATGCACTTCAGTATCGTATTATAATTCAGATAATAAATTTATATGTGTCACTATTTATCTCTGTTGGATGCTGCAAACACATGGGTTTGGTCCAGACAGCCACTTGCTGAATTAATGTTTAATCATACTATTGATTTTGACAATGAATTGAATTTATTATAATTATATTTAGATTTTATATGTTCAGCAAACTTTAGTCACGGGAATTTTACGATTCACGTACGAGATTGCGTTTGCAAAAATTGAAAATTGCGAGTTCGAGCAGAATCGAGGGAATTGACTACTTTGCAGAATTGTCAATTCTTACGATATCTTGGTTTATTAGAAAAATTTGCATCTTTTAGTCTAAATTTATCTGGATTTATGCATTTATCTATAATGAATTATAAGTCGATTAAAAACACCCTCATGCCTTGAAAAGTTTTACCAATTAAATCTTTCTTCGTATGAAATATTGATTTCATAAACTTCCAGTAGGGCTTAGGGTAAGTTATAGTAATCAGAGGTAAAAAAATCAAAAATGTAAATTTTTGCAAAAAAAAATCTCCCAAACTTCTGAAAATATCGAGGAAAAATTGTATCCATACATACATACATATACATTCTACACACACACGCAAACATCAATTTTTTCTAAGGTATGCCAAAATGTTCAGAAACCTCTGGAACGTAAGATATGCAAAAATTTTCGGGACAAAAAGAGCAAAAAATGGTAATTCAGCTTGTGAGAGAACGATGCACCCGATTAGATTGATGCAAAGGACATTCAATTTTTATTGAGTTTATTATACAGTGTTTATTATACTATAGAACTTAGATATCTGCTACAAAAATTTTACGTATTTTAATAAATTCTCACTAATCGTGTAAAATCAGTCTTGGATTCAATTTCAAAACAAAACGTGAAATTTATTCAAATATATAGTAAGAAGAATTTGAAGCAATTGCAGTACAGAAACACGAACCCGGACGGAATTCAAAAGTCACGTTGATTACAAAGAAGAAATCTTTTGATCAACGACCTATGTAATCGGTCATTGTTCCAAAAGAAATTATTTCTTATGTTGATTGGATGAAATATTCTTTTAAAAAATTATAACACCTGGTAATTAAAAGAACAAAATGACAGGCTTATTAAAAAAACACGTCACTTATATTAATTAAAATATATTTAAATGATTAGATAATGAGGTAACAAAAATCGATGACTAATACACAATATCAAACCCATAATAAATATATGAACTGCAACAAATATATAATATAGAAACAAATCAGTGTTTAACACAGTCCACAGCTACAAGTGTCAAATTATAACCCAAAAACCTGAATTATCGAAGGATAGTTTTAATAAATTCTATAACTACGTAACATAAAGTACAATTAGGTTGGGATAAAAAATCCATTATTTTTGGCTAATTGGTTTAAAACTGTTTATGGTCGATTTTTAGCTTCTGGAAGAAAAAATTAAAATGTACCGAATTTTTCTTTGTTGCATCCATTAAGTTAAACTCATTTTTTTTGGTATACTATTAGAGAGTAAAGAGAAAATAAAAGAACATGAGAATTTTATTTTTATTTTGAAGCAACAGTGAGCAAGAAAGTCTACAGTGTTATTATTTAAATTACCAAAAATAACATTAGTTAATTCATAATTTATAATTTCTCACAAGATATTAAGAAGTTCGAATTATATTTCCCAGCTTGAAATTTCCAACCTGATATTAAAAAAAACTTCAGGTTAACAATTCAGACCCGCCTTATTGGCGCGAACTCTCACATATAAAATTTCTTACAATTAGCATTTTCGAACTGCGGGGTCACTTTCTTACATTAGGGTCAATAACGACTCAGTGAGGTCTAAAGTAATTGACCTTACAATTAAGAGAGCACTTCTAACACGTCGGTTCCAAAAAAAATAAAGTCAATATGTAGATATATACGTACATAAATTAAAACAAATTCCGAAACTTAGTACAAAAATCAAATACCATATGAAAAAAAAACCTTTATTATTGAAAGGTAAAATAACACATGTGGAAGTCGTAATTGTTTTATAGTTAGCTATATACATATATGATTATCTTCTGACTGTCTTTCTGAAAATTGAATAAAAAAGTTTTTTTATAATTCATAAAGCAAGTCTTCTAATGCATTCATAAAGATATCAACATAAAAAAGGTTAAATAAAATATATTCAGTGGATTTTAATAATAGCCTCAGCAATCGTGGCCGGGTCTGCTAGTATATATATATATATATATATATATATATAATATATATTAATATACACATATATTCAAATATTATATCTTTCCTGATTCGTTCACATAGACAAAAATATCTGTATAACAAATTATTATTAGTCCAATTATTTCATTCCTCTGCATGAAACCAAGCCGGGTATAAAAATGTGCAAATATAAAAATATAAATAAAGCTACTGAATTCACAGTATGAAAAAAAGCTATATATTTCATTTTGAAACCAGTTCATCTCGCATCTGATAAAAAACAGCAATAAATCCTACTCAAGGAATGGAATGGCGCTTAATAAAATGTATAAGGCTTAATTAGTAAATAAAAGTTAGTATGATTAGTAATAGTATAAAAACAAATAATTATAACAAATTATAAAAAATTTAGAAGTTTGATTAGAAAAAATTCAGAAAAAAATGATTTTCTGGTAAATATATTTATAGAAATATTAATATTAAATATTTAATATAAAAATCAACTATAAATATAAAAATATTGGAACAATGAATAGATGGCGCTAGTATGAATGTTGGTATGAATGTAGTAGTATTGGATCATTGTGATACTATGATAAACAAATTGTAAGTTTTCCAAAATGGTTCGCCCAAAAATAAAGTTGATTGGCGATCTGATGGGGGCCCGTTAGCATTGAAAAAGATTGTACGTCGTATTCGATTTGATAAAAAAACCCACATTGTTACTATACTTTACCAAGATTGTGACCAAATTTAAAGTGGGTCATTCAATAGTTTCTGAGATATGCGAGGTTGATGGATGGCTCGCTCCGCTCTCAATACTAGTATTGAAACAGATTGTACGTTTTCAAAAACACATAATTCGATTTTGATAAAACTTGACATACATTGTTACTATACTTTATCAAGATTGTGACCAAAATTTAAAGTTGGGTCATTCAATAGTTTCTGAGATATGCGAGGTTGATGGGCGGCTCGCTCCGCTCTCAATACTAGTATTGAAACAGATTGTACGTTTTCAAAAACACATAATTCGATTTTGATAAAACTTGACATACATTGTTACTATACTTTACTAAGATTGTGACCAAAATTTAAAGTTGGGTCATTCAATAGTTTCTGAGATATGCGAGGTTGATGGGCGGCTCGCTCCGCTCTCAATACTAGTATTGAAACAGATTGTACGTTTTCAAAAACACATAATTCGATTTTGATAAAACTTGACATACATTGTTACTATACTTTACTAAGATTGTGACCAAAATTTAAAGTTGGGTCATTCAATAGTTTCTGAGATATGCGAGGTTGATGGGCGGCTCGCTCCGCTCTCAATACTAGTATTGAAACAGATTGTACGTTTTCAAAAATACATAATTCGATTTTGATAAACTTGACATACATTGTTACTATACTTTACTAAGATTGTGACCAAAATTTAAAGTTGGGTCATTCAATAGTTTCTGAGATATGCGAGGTTGATGGCGGCTCGCTCCGCTCTCAATACTAGTATTGAAACAGATTGTACGTTTTCAAAAACACATAATTCGATTTTGATAAAACTTGACATACATTGTTACTATACTTTACTAAGATTGTGACCAAATTTAAAGTTGGGTCATTCAATAGTTTCTGAGATATGCGAGGTTGATGGGCGGCTCGCTCCGCTCTCAATACTAGTATTGAAACAGATTGTACGTTTTCAAAAACACATAATTCGATTTTGATAAAACTTGACATACATTGTTACTATACTTTACTAAGATTGTGACCAAAATTTAAAGTTGGGTCATTCAATAGTTTCTGAGATATGCGAGGTTGATGGGCGGCTCGCTCCGCTCTCAATACTAGTATTGAAACATATTGTACGTTTTCAAAAACACATAATTCAATTTTGATGAAACTTGACATACATTGTTACTATACTTTACTTAGATTGTGACCAAAATTTAATGTTGGGTCATTCAATAGTTTCCGAGATATGGGATGTTGATGGGTGGCTCGCTCCGCTCTCAATACTAACATTTAAAATAGATGATGATGACAAGGGTAGTAGTGAATATAGAGATTATATATAGAAACCAACAGTGTAATTAGAGTTAATAAATTAATAAAAATATAAATAAACAATAAAAAATTTGAACTATTAGCAAAATTTAGGATTGCCTTTATATATTGATTGTTAACTATTAGTCAGAATTATTGATAAATAACATTTTTCTTATACTGTTATACCAAGTTTATATACCAAGAGAATACTGACGATATATTATCGAGGTGGTAAGACAAAATTATCGACGAAGTATAAAGCTATTTTTGTAGACGCGCCGGAAGATTGATGTTCACAATATTGCAAGAAAGAAACACAGACTTTTATACAATATATATACATATATATATATATATATATATATATATATATATATATATATATATATATAATTATTATATATTTTCAACAGAAAGACGGCTTTATAGCAGCACGCTTTACGATTTAACATGTTTCGCGAGAAATTTTGTACTACGTTTACCTTCAAATAATTTAGAAAGTTTTTAACGACTTTTCACAAAGTCTGGCTTAAGGATTTTTGATAAAATGAGTCAGATATCATTGTAATTTATGTGGTATTTAAGACAAAATAAATCACAGTTAAAAAAAGGCTTGAAGCGTATGAGTTTTGGCAAATTTATAAATCAGTACTATTTATAAATGTAAAATCCACTTCTTCGCTAATATTTATAATTGATGTAGCCTTAAATTATTTATAGTTAGTTTATCACATCGTGTTGTTTATAATAATGTAAAGTAACTAAAAATTGGACAAATTCATTAAACTCTAAAAAGCCTCTCAAAATTTCATCAGGATGAAAGCTCTAAATATAGATGAGAAAGCTTCCATTATCTCATACGTGTGGTTCCTATTTAACCAAAAAAGCGTTGAAGAAAATTATGTCATGAGTTTTTTATGAGTCTGGTTATTTTTTTTCGTTCTCGGTAATAGAACGACGCATATTTTATACGAGGAACATCGCAGCATGTGCGAAACTGATGTCAAAGTAATAATTCGCCTGACACACTTCTTGATATCGCGACAAAATCATGCGTGGACTTTTTTTAGTGAGGCAAAAAGGTTTTATTTTTATTCAGAATTTAGATTTAAAATCAAAATTAACCTAATTAATCTATAATATAAAAATGAATCGCAAAATGTGTTAGTAAGCGCATACCTCAACAACGCCTGGACCAATTTGGCCAATTCTATTTTTAAAATGTTCGTTGAAGTCCAAGGATGGTTCTTACGGCGAATTGCCGGGAAAACCCTAAAAACAGCCTTTTTCTTTTTCACATATTAACGTTAGTATTTTCATATTTTTGCCATCGTATACGGAATATTTACTCAAGTCAATGGAGCGTTTTGGGTCTGAATTTTTTTACTGTGCTCCCATTTGTATAAAATTTTGAAATTAGGTTTATCTTACTATCAAGTTTAACAGAGAAATAATTTAGACTCCTTTGCCATTTCCCGGGGATATGACATCCCTCTCAGTGGTGTAATTTCTTTTTTTTTTCAAAATAACGTCGGATATCGATAACTAATATAAGAAAAATTATAAGATTATAAGATATAGAACTAATTATAAGAAAAAAATGTTTAATAATGTTTAGCCAAATTATAATTTTATGTTATCTTTGAAGAATTTTACGATGAATTTAAATCGAACCAAACAATATTAAAATTGTGTATGTAAATATGGCAATATATGCAATTGGCAGTATTCATTTCACTATTTTCCAACAAATATTTCATCACAACTTTTTCAATAAAATAATAAAACTCGCACGTGAATCGATATACTCAGTTCACAAGCGTATCAATATATTGATTTTGCATGAAAAATATGCAAAATAGTATTTTCGACATCAAAGTTCATCATACAACACGAAAGCTCTCAACTTGTACGAGCACACGACCGAGGCAAACACAGAGCTAAATTATTAAAATCACAAGTGAGTTTCATATAAAAAATTCTCCACATGATTTATGCACACACTGCAATATATTATACAAGGAAAATATTTCTAGATATTCAAATGAACCGTGCAGAAATAAAAAAATAAAAAGCGAATAAATATTACACATTCATCGCATGGAATTGGGTGTAAGTTTTATATCATGGACCAATTTATTTTACATCAATCCGTCGATTCATATAAAATTTTATATTAAATCCAGGAAGAGGAATTCTTTTTGGAATCATCAAACACTCGTACAGTGTGTGTTTCTCTTTTTTCTGTCGATGTTGCACAAAATTGCGATTTCTTATTTTGTGTGTTTTGCGGACAGAAGACACATGACTGTGGGACGTGTCGATACGTTCCTAGTAAGCTTTTTTAGACGAGGAAATAGTATACATTTGGTAAAATATTTTTTCAACAAAATGTGATATTGGAAGTGATATTTCAGCCCAATGAGTTATATCATGATCTATGGAATGTCAAAAACAAAACTTGGATACTGTACTTTTTGTTACAGTAAACATTAAAACTCTCCTTCAATAATTCAGGTTGTTGGGTTATAATTTAACCCTTGTAGCTGTGGACTGTATTAAACACTCATTTGTTTGTTTATTATGTATTTGTTGCAGTTCTAATTACAATCACTGATCTGTTACTAAGTTATAATGAAAGAAGATATATTTATTTTTATTGGTTATTTACATGTTGTTAAGCGGACTTAACTTTTTGAAGTGAACAACTAGTTCAATTAAAACACTTTGCTACCCCCTCTTAATACCAGGCTTAATTCCCTGAAGTTTGTCACCTTCATGGTCAAAATAATAAAACGAAAAGACGTCCGAACAGATACCCTAACAGCCCAACAAGGCAGTTGTTGGATCTAATTCATAAATCAGTAATAATGCAGTTTACAATGACTTTTCTAAATAAAAAAAAAAAAAATTATTGATTTAATACTACATCAAAATTACTAGTGATAAATTGAATTAAAAATTAAGTCTAACAGAAAAAAATTAGTATGTATTCAAAAAAGTGGAATTTTACCATATTTTATCATTAAATGAATAAAATAGATATTGTATGTTTCGTAATCATAACTTTATTTTTTTATTGAAATTTGTAAACATTCTTTTGACGCAAATAGCACGACATATAAAGAGAATAACAAAATAATAAGGTGACATATAGAGATGAATATTGTAGAGAGTGTAATTAGAGACAATAAACGAGTAATTAGCTAAAAATATTCAATGTCCATTTATTATATTTGGGAAAAAATGCTATAATACAGTTAAGAATATCTAATAAATTTTACACTAGCTACTCAACTATTTATAAAAGTCTTTTATATTTTGTGTTCTTTTTCTGTATCTGTAGTATGAGATAATTTTTCAGGATAAAGGACATGGACAGCAGAAATAAAAATGTCGAATGTGGTGAAATAAGTTGATAAATGTGACCAATTTGTTATGTAAGATTGAAAACAGAATTTTCAGATTTGTCAAAAATATAATATTTTGAAGGTCTTATATTGATAATAGAGCAAGATGAGTTATATCATGATCATGAGTAAAAAATTTCAAATAATTTCACAAATTTCAAAATGTAATATTTATCTAGTTTTAATATGAAAACATAATTTTAAATATTTATTCAATTGTATCTATTTTAAGTAGAAAAAGAAGTAAAATTGGTGACTTCCACTCATTGTCATTCAATTCTTTTAAATTTAATGTCTACTAAAGACGTTTTAAATTAAAAAGTGTTGAATAATTTCTGTTAGTCAAAAAATAGGCTGAATATATGAAGTTAGAAATAAAATATATAATAAATAGTGGATTGAAGATAATAACAAATTACATTTTATATCAATCTGTGTTTATCAAAAGAGTATGAATAATAAAACAAGGAGCACAAGGCACCTAGTCAATTATCGTTTATAGGCCATAAAAATCGAAAAACTGTTATCTTTAACTAATATAATATATGTAATAACAATAAAGAACTATTTGTTTCTGTAATCACAAAACTGCATGCCATTAATCTTGTACGCCTGTTAGAGTATCCATAAAGTTTGCGCGATTACGAAACGTAAAACGTATATCTATTGTAGATATTAATATAATATTTTTTAATGGTCGGCCTGAAACGATATCCAAGTAATTGCTTTATCTCCTTCAAAGAGCAATTAAGAAATAACGGCTTTAGATCTTTGATCGTTGCATAAAACTTCTTGGGCTTGGGAAGGACTTTTGGACCCACATGGGAGAAGAACCAAGAATATTGATTATGTAATTTATTAGGAAACCACAAAAGATTAGTTTTTTTTTATTCATGAAGCAAGTCTAATGCATTTATGAAGATATCAACATAAAAAATATTAAATAAAATACATTCAATAGATTTTAATAAAAGTCACAGAAAAGCGTGACAGGATTTGCTAGTATATAGAATTTGGTCGTTGCATAAACTTTCTTGGGCTTGTCTTGGGAAGGATTTAAAAAGTTTAGATTTTTTAGAAACTATAGAATTCGTATATTGTTAGCTACTAGTTGTTTTTAATAAAATTTATATATATTTATATATAAATGTGTTCGAGCTGCATATGCACTTCTTATGCATCCGCCCAGCAGATGTTTTTTACTCACAAGTTCCGCTTCTAAGACTTTGTTTTCTACATATTTTTTTTCAATATATATATATATATATATATATATATATATATATCTTTATAGCTAGTCGATCCTGGCCTATATTTTATAATGGCTATAAACTTAGCCTCTCTAATTATATAATAATAATATGAACGAGCAGCTGACAGAAATTCTAAAATGCATTGAAACATGCTACTGAAAATTACTCCAGGTGAATTTAAGATAGTAAAGATAAAGGTAATTGAACTTTATCTAATAATCAACAGCAAAACATTTTTTATATGTTTGAAATTCCAGAAAACGTGAAAATAGTGTGGCAAGGCAATGTTGTCTAAAGAGACTAAAAATATAAGACAATTTTTCTACATTTTATAAAATTGGTAAATTCAATTAATTGGTTAATTGGCACATTTTTTAGAATTGGTAAATTAGAAAAATAATAAAAATCTATGAAAATATAAAAATATTCAATATGTTCGCTATTTATATGAAACTCCGTTTTTTCTAATGGTTTTTCATGGTTAATATTTGGTGAATATTTTTTTTAAGTTTTCTATTCAAGGTATATTATCTCTCTAAATCAGTGGTTTCCAACCTTTTTTGCACCGCGCCCCCCAGTAAAAAAATTATTGCGCGCTCTTCATTTTATTCAACAATTTACTTTTATAAACTGATATTATCTGACCACAAATTAATAATCAAGATTATGTAAAGATATGTATAAAAACTAAGTATATTTTGGTTATTTTTTATTATTATTTCAATTTTTTTTGTAAATAGTATTCTGGAAACAGATGCACGCGCCCCACAGGTTGGAAACCGCGACTCTAAGATAATTTTTGGTACAAGATAATCTTGTACCAAAAATTAAAATATAGTTGATTATTATTTTAGTAAATTAATTGATAAAATTAAAATTAAAACAAATGAAAAATCGATGAATATTAATAAAAATATTGAAAACTTACATGCCCAGAAAAACCATATGATGACAGGAAAAGTAGAATAATCAAAAACACTTACCTGAAACAAAAAGAAAATTTGATTAGACATATGTAAGTTATTAAAGATATTATTATTAATTATTATTAAATAATAATATATATTTATGCATAAAAATAAATTACTATCAGCAAACGTAGCTAACACCTATTTATTGCTAAAATAAAAAAAATAAAAATTATACTAAATATAAAATTATACATGTTATTTATATAGATAATAGATTTTAATATATGTGCTGTAAATATTTGTTTCATTTTATACAAGTTTAAGAATATATAAATCCTATTTAAGAAATCTGCAAAAGGTTGCCATCAGACTTTTTCCAGAAAAATTAGTTGAAGTAAATTATTTAATATATAAACAATATGATGTATATTCAACTTCCAACATAAATATGAATACATATAATAATAATAAATTTAATCATCGAATACCGTGAAATAAAATTACACTAACAAATAAATACATACTTATTAGACCAAGTATAATTTAAAAACGAGTCATGAGTTGGATGTAACCCAGCAAAAAATTGACAAATTTACAAAAAATATAATCAAATAAATTTTTACAAATAAGTACTACAAAATAATAAATAAAAGGTAATTTGTAATATGTCAAATTTAGTTTACCAAATAATATTTTACCACGCCTTAGAAAATTAGTGATCTGTCCAAAGTAAGGATGGGAAACTTCCATTATTATCGCCTTAAATTTCCATCGGCTTTCCCATTCATATATTCATGAGTGCACTCCGAAAACTCGTTCAAAGCTGAATTTAAATTTAATGTCGTTATCGAAATACCGTAAACCAAATTATAAATTTATATCTTAAGGTGTTGTGCAAGAGAATAACCATTATTAACCATTAACCATTAACGCCGAAGAATCCGCTTGATGTAAATTAGGTAATTACATATGCGTTTTAGAAGGTTTAAACAAGATAAGAAGAAAATAATTACCGACACACGCACCTAGCAATTACAAGGATTAAAATTAAACGAACTTTGAATACAAATGTAAAAGATGGTTTATAGATTTTTGTGTGAAGCTTTGAATTTTAATTAGCATAAATTATTTTCTACAATAAAAGTTACTGTATAAACCGATGGGCGTTAGCTCTAGTAAAGTAGGCTATAACTTAGCGTTCTTGATACTAAAAACTGCCAAAATGCTATGTATTTGCTATGCAATCAGACATTACACTTTATTAGATCATAAAAATACCGATAGAAAAAAGCTCACAATATCCTCGAACTTTTTTAAAAACAGATTTACCTTACATTAAGCCCGGTGCCAGTATTTCTTGTAACATATTTTCTGTCAAGTTTTTATGAAACTATTTTTTTGGAATGCAAATATAAAACATATACGTATTAGGACAAATCCAAGTGATTATATAAAAAAAGCTCTTAATATCCTCGAACTTTTGTAAAAACAGATTTACATTATATTAAGCCCGGCGCCAGTATTTCCTGTAACATATTTTCTGTCAAGTTTTCATCGTAAGAAGAGCGTGTACAAAGAAACTATTTTATTCGAATGCAAATATAAAACTTTTATGTATTATGATAAATCCATGTGATTATGTTTTCATATGTATAAGAATTACATAAAATAATAGTAAAAAAGAAATAATAAAATGCTCCAGTCATATTTTACGATTAAAAGCTTGACAGAAAATATGTTACAAGAAATTCTGGCATCGTGTGCATCGGGATTTATTTAATATTTTATTATAAATCGTGAGGTTTTTAGTGTTATTTTCTCTGTAACAAGTAAAGATTTCCTCTTCCTGTGCACCATTTTTTCACAATTGCTATTTTTTCTCAAAACAACAAACAGTGATCACCTACATCAAACAAACCGACACTGCCATAAACTAAAAATAACAAACACTCAACATTTCATATATGCATAAAGAACTAAAATAAACAGAATATTGTCTTGTGTATTCTCCACCATACCAAAGACATAAAATATCACAGGCGAATCCTAAAAAATAACTTATTTTCCTCAACTCTAAGCCACAAACTGCCAACATATAAGAGAACCCGTAAAAGTTTTCTACGATGTGGAAATCTAAATAAGCGTCGACTTCTTAAAACAGTGTTTTTCATTTATCTTTTCCTTGTATTAAAAGTTCTATCTTCCAAAGTTTATGCGATAAGAAGGTATATATGGAAAAATAGAATATTTTGGATGTGGATGTGGAAATAAATTCATGTGTTTTCGTGAACCTGATACGATATATTCGAATTGTTTGTTCGCCAAAAATAATATTTACGGAATATATACCATGAAGTTTATATTTAATTTTCTGTATTGGAAAAATCTCATTAAGAAGAAAAAATATTTGCAACAGATTTTATATATATATATATATATATATATATATATATATGAGGAGAGAGAGAGATATTTTTTTATATGATATGTAGTCGACGTTTCGGAACTATGTAAGTTCCATCTTCAAGAACATATTCTTATTGAACATGTTCTAACATTAGTACATGTTAGAAAACAAACACAAAAGCACTATGAATGAAGTGATTACATAAATCAATATCAAAATAAAATATTCACATATTTTTCATACCATAATAAATTATAACACATATTTTTCTGTATGGCTAATATTAAAAATGTGCTAAGTATATTAAAAAGCTGTAAATTCACTTTCAAAAAATTGTATCTTTTATAACTAAAACTTACTAGAATATCATTAGTTAAATTAAACAAATTATTCTTTTTTTTAATTTTCTTTATTATTACATTATTTCAGAACATACGTTTTTTGTTTATATTCCAACTAATTTTAATGTTCTTGGCTGGTGTCTTGAAGATGGAACATATAGAGTCTCGAAACGTCGATAGTAAATTATATTAAAACAAACATTTTTTTTATTTTCATTCAGATTTCTGGTTAAAATCAAAATATATCATATTCTTTCGTAGGTTTTAATGAAAAAATATCCCCAAGCTGAGCGACAGCATGAAATCATGAATATTTATTAATGGTAATATTACTTGCTGAACATTTATTAAAATACCATAATTTATGTGATATAATTTCATATATTCTGTAATAAATTGAGATATACTTTTGTTATTTATATCCCTTAGCAAAGAATAATATTACAATAATTTTATATTAGTTAAGTGATTGATGAATAACAATCAAAAAAATATGAAAAAATAGTAGACAATAAAAAAATTATTACATCTACGATCAAAATTAATAAAGGCTTTATTGTTTTTGTAAAAAGAGAACGTAATTTAATAAAAATTATAAGAATTATTTCAGAGCAAACTTTGATCAATAAATTCTATTTGTAATCGCTTGAGCTTTAAAAGCTCTTTCCATTATTTTCAATAAATCTGCTTCCTCATGCTGTACATCTCTCAATGATAAATCATGTTTTGCATCCATCAATTACTGTATAAAACAAAAATATATATCGCCCTTTTTTTAATGAAACCAGAAACAACGTAAACAAAAGAATAAATTGAAATTTATGCTCTTAGATAAATTGAATTGACTGCAACTTTGTTGATATTGATTTTTCCCAACTTATGGATTGAACTGAATTGAATTACTCAACTTGATGGATTGAATTTTTCTAATCCGAGGAAGAAAAATATAGTAAGATGTATCAAAACATCTCGAGTTTAAACCAAAAAAAATTATCTTAAATTATTTAAAACTTTTTAAGTCATTTTATGTAATTTCATCTATACAGCAACAAGCTGCTCGCTTGCTTGTTTTTACTAATAATAAAATCAATCCATACTTTAAATTTCTTATACACCAGGGTCAACTGGACCCCAACGCCATGGGGTCTTAAATATAATAATCGTTATATTAAGTTATTATATAGAATACCAACGTGAAATTTTTCTCGCCTAAGTTTCAAGTAAAAATCCACATAACTTACACATTTTTCTGAAAAATTCTTTAGTCAATGAGCATTTCGTTTGAAACAGTAATACTGAGTAAATGCGAGTTAAATCCGTAAAGAGCTCCCCTTTCACATTAACGTTCTTATAAAGCTTCTCTTCTATTCACGGTTTCTCTGCATATTATATTTCATATTACTTTTATGGTTGAAACTCAAGGCAGGGGTGATAAACAGTTTGGTAATTGTTAGTTAAACATTTATTCATAGAATAATATCATATAGCTTATTATATGTTTTTGAAAATATATAGCACAGACAATTTATATAAAGTTTAAACTAATTAGCTATTAATGTTATGGCAAGGCTATGTATATGTACTAAAAATATTTTAATTAGGCGTTCTAGATAGAAAGCCTGACCTAGGAAAACCACAAATGTCAAAAAATCGATGTTATCATAACTGGATCTTTGTGATTGATAACATATGAGTGAAAGTTATGCATATTATGTGTAAAACACCTGATCGTACTGAAACTGCATGATATTTGTATTGGGTTTTGTATGGAAACTACCTGGTAACGTGGCCTTGCCATAACATTGCTCTTTTATTATGCAGAATCGAGCATAAATATTTAATACTACAAATACCAATACATGAATTTTGTACTCCCTGCTAATGTTCAAGGTTCTTCACCCCTGTCTATAGATATGTAAGGTACCCCTATTCAAATTTCGCGCCAGGTATCCGA
>NW_020539724.1:552071-574332 GCF_003426905.1 Ctenocephalides felis
ACACACACACACACACACACACACACACACACACAACACACATCCATTTTTTCTGAGGTATGCCAAAACGTTCAAAAACCTTCAAAACGTCGAGAAATTTAAAATTTTCAATTCCGATTTTCGGCCCATTACAATACTTACCCTACGGGAAGTTAATAATATATATATTTATGCATAAAAATAAATTACTATCAGCAAACGCAGCTATTAACTAGTAGCTAACAAAATAAAAAAATGAAAATTATACTAAATATAAGTTTATAAATGTTATTTATATAGATAGATTTTAATATATGTGCTGTAAATGTTTGTTTCATTTTATACAAGTTTAAGAATATATAAATCCTATTTAAGAAATCTGCAAAAGGTTGCCACCAGATTTTTCCAGAAAAATTTGTTGAAGTAAATTATTTAATATATAAACAATATGATGTATATTCAACTTCCAACATAAATATGAATACATAATATATTAATAATAAATTTAACCCAGAAATACCTTAAAATAAAATTACGCTAACAAATAAATACACTCTTATTAGAAGAAGTATAATCTAAAACGAGTAATGAGTTGAATGTAACCCAGCAAAAAATGGACAAATTTACAAAAAATATAATTAAATCAAATTTTAACAAATCAATACTATAAAATGGTGATTTGAAATATTGTATATATTATTTCCAAATTTAATTTACCAATAATATTTTACCATGCCTTAGAAAATTAGTGATCTGTCCAAAGTAAGGATGGGAAACTTCCATTATTATCGCCTTAAATTTCCATCGGCTTTCCCATTAATATATTCATGAGTGCACTCCGAAAACTCGTTCGAAGCTGAATTTAAATTTAATGTCGTTATCGAAATACCGTAAACCAAATTATAAATTTATGTCTTAAGGTGTTGTGCAAGAGAATAACCATTATTAACCATTAACCATTAACGCTGAAGAATCCGCTTGATGTAAATTAGGTAATTACATATGCGGTTTAGAAGGTTTAAACAAGATAAGAAGAAAATAATTACCGACACACGCACCTAGCAATTACAAAGGATTAAAATTAAACGAACTTTGAATACAAATGTAAAAGATGGTTTATAGATTTTTGTGTGAAGCTTTGAATTTTAATTAGCATAAATTATTTTCTACAATAAAAGTTACTGTATAAACCGATGGGCGTTAGCTCCAGTAAGGTAGGCTATAACTTAGCGTTCTTGATACTAAAAACTGCCAAAATGCTATGTATTTGCTATGCAATCAGATATTACACTTTATTAGATCATAAAAATACCGATAGAAAAAAAGCTCATAATATCCTCGAACTTTTTTAAAAACAGATTTACCTTACATTAAGCCCGGTGCCAGTATTTCTGGTAACATATTTTCTGTCAAGTTTTTATGAAACTATTTTTTTGGAATGCAAATATAAAACATATACGTATTAGGATCCATGTGATTATGTGAAAAAAAGCTATTAATATCCTCAAACTTTTGTAAAAACAGATTTACATTATATTGAGCCCGGTGCCAGTATTTCTTACAACATATTTTCTGTCCAGTTTTTATCGCATGGAGGATAAAAGTTCGAGAATATTTTATTGGAATGCAAATATAAAACATATATGTATTAGGATAAATCCACGTGATTAGTGAAAAAAAGCTCTTAATATCCTCAAACTTTTATAAAAACAGATTTACATAATATTGACCCCGGTGCCAGTATTTTTTGCAACATATTTTCTGTCAAGTTTTTATCGTATGGAGAGCGCGTACAAAGAAACTACTTTATTTGAATGTTAATATAAAACTTATATGTATTAGGATAAATCCATGTGATTTTGTTATCTCATAATTATGAGAATTACATAAAATAATAATAGTAAAAGAATGATAAAATGCTATAGTCATATTTTACGTTTAAAAGCTTGACAGAAAATATGTTACAAGAAATTTTGGCATCGTGTGCACCGGAATTTATTTAATATTTTATTATAAAACGTGAGGTTTTTAGTGTTATTTTCTCTGAAACAAGTAAAGATTTCCTCTTACTGTGCATCATTTTTTCACAATTGCAATTTCTTCTCAAAACAACAAACAGTGATCACCTACATCAAACAAACCGACACTGCCATAAACTAAAAATAACAAACACTCAACATTTCATATATGCATAAAGAACTAAAATAAACAGAATATTGTCTTGTGTATTCTCCACCATACCAAAGACATAAAATATCACAGGCGAATCCTAAAAAATAACTTATTTTCCTCAACTCTAAGCCACAAACTGCCAACATATAAGAGAACCCGTAAAAGTTTTCCACGATGTGGAAATCTAAATAAGCGTCGACTTCTTAAAACAGTGTTTTTCATTTATCTTTTCCTTGTATTAAAAGTTCTATCTTCCAAAGTTTATGCGATAAGAAGGTATATATGGAAAAATAGAATATTTTGGATGTGGATGTGGAAATAAATTCATGTGTTTTCGCAAACCTGATACGATATATTCGAATTGTTTGTTCGCCAAAAATAATATTTACGGAATATATACCATAGAGTTTATATTTAATTTTCTGTATTGGAAAAATCTCATTAAGAAGAAAAAATATTTGTAAAAGATTATATATATATATATATATATATATATATATATATAAATGCCCGATTACTAGACTTTGTTAATACGTATGTCAACATCAAATTCAGAATCATACAATATATATATATATATATATATATATATATATATATATATATATTCACATATTTTTCATACCATAACAAAATACAACACATATTTTTTTATATGGCTAATATGAAAAATATGCTAAGTATATTAAAAAGCTGTAAATTCACTTTCAAAAAATTGTTAAAGAAATTTTTTTTTAATTTTTCTTTATTTATTATTACTTTATTTCAGAACATACGTTTTTTGTTTATATTCCAACTAATTTTAATGTTCTTGGCTGGTGTCCTGAAGATGGAATATATATAGTCTCGAAACGTCGATGGTAAATTATATTAAAAAAAAAAAATTTAATTTTTATCTGGAATTCTGGTTAAAATCAAAATATATCATTATATTCTTTCGTAGGTTTTAATGAAAAAATATCCCCAAGCTGAGCGACAGCATGAAATCATGAATATTTATTAATGGTAATATTACTTACTGAACATTTATTAAAATACCATAATTTATGTGATATAATTTCATATATTCAGTAATAAATCAGATATACTTTTGTTATTTATATCCCTTTAGCCAGGAATAATATTACAATATTTTTATATTAGTTGAGTGATTGATGAACAACAATCAAAAAATATAAAAAATAGTAGACAATAAAAAATTCATACATTTATAAAGGCTTTATTGTTTTTGTAAAAAGAGATCGTGTTTTAATAAAAAATACATAAAATTTTTTTACAAGCAAACTTTGATCAATAATAAAAAAAATTAAAACACCAAACTCAATTCTATTTGTAATCGCTTGAGCTTTAGAAGCTCTTTCCATTATTTTCAATAAATCTGCTTCCTCATGCTGTACATCTCTCAATGATAAATCATGTTTTGCATCCATCAATTACTGTATAAAACAAAAGTATATATCGTACTTTTTTACATGAAACCAGAAACAACGTAAACAAAAGAATAAATTGAAATTTATGCTCTTAGATAAATTGAATCGACTGCAACTTTGTTGATATTGATTTTTCCCAACTTATGGATTGAACTGAATTGAATTACTCAACTTATGGAATGAATTTTGCTAATCCAAAGAAGAAAAAATAGTAAGATGCATCAAAGCATCTCGAGTTTAAACAAAAAAAAATACATAAATTTTATCTTAAATTATTTAAAAAAATTTAAGTCATTTTATTTATTTTCACACCAGAGTCAACTGGACCCCAACGCCATGGGGTCTTCTGGACCCGTGTATATGCCTCGGTACTAAATTAAATATAATAATCGTTATATTAAGTTATCATATAGAATACCAACGTGAAATTTTTTTCGCCTAACTTTTAAGCAAAAATCCACATAGATTACACATTTTTCTTAAAAATTCTTGAGTTGAATTCGTGTCAACTGAACCCCAACGCCATGGGGTCTTCTGGACCCGTGTGTGTAATCGTTATTATATTAAGTTGTTATATAGAATACCAACGTGAAATTTTTCTCCCTATAGTAAAAACATCGATTACTTACACATTTTTTTGAAAAATTGTTGAGTCAATGAGCATTTCGTTTGAAACAGTAATACTGAGTAAATGCGAGTTAAATCCGTAAAGAGCTCCCCTTTCACATTAACGTTCTTATAAAGCTTCTCTTCTATTCACGGTTTCTCTGCATATTATATTTCATATTACTTTTATGGTTGAAACTCAAGATAGGGGTGATAAACAGTTTGGTAATTGTTAAACATTTATTCATAGAATAATATCATATAGCTTATTATATGTTTTTGAAAATATATAGCACAGACAAATTTATATAAAGTTTAAACTAATTAGCTATTAATGTTATGGCAAGGCTATGTTATGTAGCAGTTTTCATACAAAATCGTACTAAAAATATTTTAGTAAGGCATTTTAGATAGAAAGACCTAGGAAAATCAAAAGTGTCAAAAAATTGATGTTATCATAACAGGATCTTTGTGATATGGTTTGATAACATATAAGTAAAGTTGCATATTATGTGTATGGTACTGAAACTGCATGACATTTAGTACGATTTTGTATGAAAACTGCCCCTTAACATAGCCTTGCCATAACATTGCTTCATTTTAAGGCAGAATCGGCCCATAAATATTTAAAACTACAATACGAATACATGAATTTTGTGTTCAAAGTTGTTCACCCCTGTCTATAGATATGTAAGGTACCCCTATTCAAATTTCGCGCCAGGTATCCGACGAGTACCGGATGTAACGAAGTCGTACGAACGACAAAACCGGAACAATAAAAACCCTATAGGCTTTTGTGTAATGTATATGTCTATGATGCAAGGACGAATTAAAACACAAAGGACCGAAAAAGGCTTCGGAACTTAGTAAGAAAATATGTATGTATGTATATGTATTTAAGGTACATAAAAGTAAAGATTTTTCCAAAAAATATCTATAAAATTTTACAAAATCGATAGTAAGACATTCTATTTTGTATAAAAAGCATGCTAATAAATATATCAATAACTTCATTACTCATCAGAGCCTTTACTGTTTTCTTCAACAAGTCAAGAGTGAAGTATATTTACTCACTTTTTTAACATATTGCAAGCAATATAATCCTTTAACAAATATTGCTTCAAATACAATTAAATTATTATTACTATTTCCGTTTCTAGAAAATCCATTTCCGATTAAAACCTTTCTTAACCTCTGATGTACCTGTACTCGTCTGAATGGTAAGGATGTGTGAAGAGATGCTTACCTTCGAATTTATGGCCGTAAAGCAATAAAATATGAAGTATGAATAATGGTCATAGTTGTTGTACAATATCCTAAAGGTGTTATTTGTTACCGACAATATTCCGAGAACTATTCAGAGACGCCAGCTTTCTATATTTGTAACACCTTGGTAAAGGTAAAGTTTAACTGAGGAAACATCGGTATTTCTAATCGATGACCAATAGCTATATAAACAAAATAAAATTAAGCTTAAGGACTAAAAATAATTTCTCGTAAATATGATGCTTTGCAGAACCATTCGTAATTTAAATGAACAAAAACAGTATAAACAAAAGGACTGATACCTCTTCGCTTTGTGAAAAAATTATCAAGTAATATCAAATGATGTTTCGAAAATCAGTTTGTTGAAATAGTAATAATTATTATATATATATATATATATATATATATATATCAATTAAACAGAGTATTGATGTTATTCAGCAAGCATTCACAAAATTATAATTACTACAAATCAATTTCGTGTACAAAATATCTAGAGCATTTCCAAATTAAACCAAATCTAATTAATATTACTTCCACATGTTTCTAATTTCCATTTAACCAAAATACTTATAAATTCTGACATTCCTTTCGGTCTATAGATAAACACGAATTTCGTCGGCCCTATCTAAAATCATTAATTGGTTCACACAAATCTGCGGTTTCCTTCGAAGCTTTTACGGAACGGTTTCCCCAAAAGACTTGTTCTCTAGGCGCGATAAAGCAAATAATAACATCTTGTGCTGTAACAGTACTACCGAGAGGGTCTGAGGAGGCAGGGGAGGCCAAACATTTGGATCAAAGACACAAAAGTAGAAATCAGGGGTGATAGAAAATATTAAACAAATGAATAAATTCGTATGTTATAGGTAGAGCTTCCCGGAAAGCAAAAATCTCAGATTCAATACCAACTTCGACCAGCCAGATCACAATAACCAAAAAATGGTCACAACTTTACTAAAGCTCTAGGTTGCACATAAAAGCTCAATGTTTTCAGGACAGTTATATTACTATCACCCCGTTTCGGTTAAGTTCTGGGTTACCCAATATTTTGTTAGTATTTTTGAACATAGTAGAAATGATTTATATATACATGTGTATATATCCATGCATGTATATTTATGTTTATATAACAAATTTTCCGGAGAATAAAATAAATAATTGTCATTCCATGTGTAAATTATTTGACAAGCGAGTATATAAATTGTATAAGTTACGGTGCTTTTCAATTACCGGTGAGGTTTTCAGTCGTAAATAATTATGTTTTTGTGCTTAAAATTATGGCTGTTATATATTTGAGTAGAAAGCTTGAAATATTACTTTACGAGTAGTGGTACATTTTTAAATATAAAAGCAATAAGCACGTTCGAACGTTTGTATGAAGAAAAATTGAAAACCTCTGTGCATAATTTAACTTTTGTATGAGAATTTTAAACTAAATAAAAAATGTTATAAACCAATAACCAAATAATCCATTTTACAGATTACTTCTATTCAAAGGTTGTGAACATCTGTCCCAATGCTCCCTTTGCTTTGTATTAAATCTTACACCAAGAGATAAAAATTAGGGAACACGAAGCAAAAGCTGGGTCTGAGAAAATCCTTTCATACATTATCTGTCACATTAATTTCCCACACAGGCATTCCGGTTAAGATATGACTAATGCGAACGATAACTTTATATTAGTAAGGCCGACTCGTAACTTACAACTTGTTATTAGGAAGAGAAAAAGTCGGTCAGAAAATACAAATCGGGGGTAAAGGAATCTGAGATACTTAGTTAAATTTATAGAAAACTGTGCTGTGGCATCGTGCCTATGGATACAATACACTTTTTGTAAGTACCCAGTAAACACCGGGGGGCTCCGAACGGTGATAGCAATCTGAAATCCACATAGATTCCACATGCATGTCACATCGCTGAAGGCAAGCTTGTGGATTTCAGGTTGCTACTGCCGCTCAAATCACACGGTGTTTACTGGTTATGAATTTTAATACAGATTTAAACCTTAATTTAGCTCTATATTCGTCATGAGCTCGATTTGAAAACAAATGGGCACTGTTCGATGTGAGAGCCACAGTTAACTGGTTGAATTAATCATAAAATCAATCTCCCTTACCATTGCTGTTGTCGTACAACATAAAATATCATTACAAATTTATTATTACGTTTACACAGAATGAATGATGGTAAATGAATCTAGGTACATCCGACCGGCCTATGTTTGGCAGCCTCTAACAATGCATATCTTGTTCGGGATGTCCAGCTGTGAACGCCGAGCTATTTGTTCGGAACTAGTTTATCCGGCGATGTGCAGTTATCACAATTGTGTAATAATAATGTTCTCGTGTGGAATTTTCTCATCCTTTTATGCCGAGCTTTTAGTATTTAGACAATTCATTCCTCCGCCGGTAGTAATCACACAAAGCCGCCGAAGTCACGGGCTTAATGGAGAGAGAATAAAGCGTATCAAATGGTAATACACGAAAAAAGTGTGTGTGCAAAGGTGCCAGGTTGTAATATGAGTTTTATTGCTTTATTTGTTGCACTTTCCAAACTTTCATATGGAGGGAGCAATGTTTTTTCGCCACCAATTACGATTGGCGGCCCAACTAACTTCTTATTTTATAGATGACAACCAAGACAGTTGTCCTACCTCCATGTTATAAATTTTATTATTACAATTTCTAGTGACAAATAATTGATTCAGTAATGCCGGGCAGAAGCTATCTTTACTTGGAAACATTTTACAATATATATTTCCAAGTGGAAACCGCTGCTTGGTATTGGCCTGCTTGCGACTGGTATCAAACCTGAGACCCGATTGAAACCCTATAACTGTAACCACTAACTCTTTGGATGATCAGATAAAGACAAAATACAGGTTTCAAAATTCTACAACTTGGCATTATAAGAACATCACATCTCTATAGGAATTGATGTTCTAACTCCTTAAATTTGCATCAAAACCCATTTCATCCAAATCGTCCCATTCAACTCCGAATTACATAGTCAGTGTTCTGGCAGATGACATAATTAGATACAAAATAAAATAAATATTTCAAATAAATTCTACGACTATCATGGAATTGACACCATAAAAACATTACTACCCTATAGCAGTCGATGTTCTAACTCCATTTCCATCCAAATCTTCCCATTGACAACTCCGAATTAAGCAGTCAGTGTTCTGGCAGTTGGTTGGATTAACGATACGAGAAGATAATATCGTAGTGTTAAGGGTGTTTATATGTAAATTCAAATCTCTCTCAGGAGACGCATCTGCTGTTCGCGATCAATTTGGCAGCAAAAAATATAACGCGTTTACGCATAGCTTATAGCACTTAGAAATATTACATTATCCTAAGAGTTAGGATAAATATCATATGGGATGTGATCAAATTCAAATGAGGTGTGATGTAATAGAAGATAAAAATACACACATAGAAATATAAACATACATTCTATATTATATGAAGGCAAAAGACCAAATCATTTTTCATAAGCATTTGAACATCGATCAGAACTTAAGGGACCAATATGCTGTTGTAATAATTTGACTTGACTAAGTCGGATTTTTTATACATGGCAACCTATATGATTGTCCTATCTCTGTGTGATAAATCTCTGATGATTTTTTATTGATGCAGCAATCTTCCTAGGTCAAATAATCAATAAAAAAATATGTAGAAATGGGTCACTTCCTCCTTGTTTATTAGAAAACGCTCTTTGTATATATAAAAACAAATCAATACATTTTTATTCATCTCCTTCATCTGCCCTTGTTCCATGTGTAAATACAGACCAATTTAAAACTTGATGGACTGATGCCAAAGAACTTTTATATTAAAATCCAAAGAAAGAAAATAACATACGAATGAAAAAATATAAAACTCGAATGGCAGACGATGCGAAACAGAGTCAGTCTGCAGAAATTGGCACGAGGCCAATCGAAACCTTAACATCTCCTTGAAGACAAAGATACTGGAACGAAATCCATCAAAATTTACTTGTATATAAATGAGAAGTTGTGCCCATATAAAATTATAAATATATATATATATATATATATATATATATATATATATACATATATCGTTTATAAAGTTTTATATAGAATCTGCAGACGTCCAATAAAACTTCTGTGCGAAAAGCCAGGTGCCAATAGTTCATGCATTGTTTATAGAAGTTTAAGTACTTTGGCAAGTCTGAGTCAACTTGTTTCTAATTTTCTCAAGAAAACTCTGAAAAAGCAAACAACTAATTGTTTTATTTGGATTGGAGATTATCGCAGATTGAATACTCCTAAAGGTCAAGTTCAATAGTGATGACAATGGCACTCAAAATTTATCATAGAAAAATAATATATAAAATGAATATTTTATATATTATTAGATAGATAAGTAATTAAAATCATTTTTAAAATAAACTTTCATTCAATTCTCTAAAGAAAAATCAATAGAAACCAACAACAAAAAATAACTAATTATTAGTATTAAAAATTTATCATAAAAATGTTTTTGTGATAAAAAGTATGGAAGACAAAAGATAAACAAATAAAATCATGCAATATTATAAAATATGGTTCTCAAACTGAAATAATTTTTAATGAATTATTAATATTATTAATAATAAAAGTATTAATTCATCACATTTTTATAAAATGTACTTGCATTCAATTTTCTTAAGCTATAGAAAAACTAATTATTTCATTTGGTTAGAAGGTCAAGTTCAATGAGAATGCAATGGCATTAAAAATTATCATAAGAAACTAACATATATATTTGATAAAACGCATTTTTTTTAAAAAAAAAGACAAAAAAAAATTAAGAATTTATCTATATAAAAAAAACTTGATAATTGAAGTGTTAAGATAGGTCACAAATTTAATTATTATGTTCTAAGAAATGTCTGATACTTACTTAAGTAAAATTATATGCAATAAATTATAAAATGTAGTATACCATGTCCCTTTTCGGCCGACTATTGTAAATTCATTAAATTAATTGAATGTCCTTTACTGGATAGTTGTAAATGAAAGAGATAATAAAAAAAAAATATAAAAAATATTTAGGATTATAAATTAGAATACGATAGTGTATATATAATATTTGATATTGAGAATTTAACTACTTTTCGAATTAAATTTTAATATTGAAGTCGTAGTAATTTATTTATTAATCACATTAAATTGTTTTTAAATTTTAAATATATTTTATATCAATGAAGCACGTAATTGATGTAATTGATATTTCAAAATATCTTGCAATTTAATAAAAATCTAATGTGATGATATTTTGCAGAATTTTAACATTATTCATTAGAAACTAAAAACTATGCTTGCTTCAACAATATTAAGCTTGCTTTGAAAATTATTAGTACGGCTATTTTATTATTTATTTTATTTAGCTTATTAGTGGCTTTGTAGTAAAAGCTTTGGTCTTGCGACCACAAGGTTCCAGATTTCATTCCCCCTTTTGCAGAGATTATATCAAGCAGTAGTGGTTTCAGTTTTTACTTCCAATTATAGTTTTAAAGTAGATTTTAAGAGGAAATAGCTTTTCGAGAGAATTGATAATATATATCAAATAATCCTCTCATTATAAATAATAGAAAGATCTAATAATAATCTTATCACAAAGATAAAGTACAATCACCTAGATGCCTTCTAATAATGCTAAGTTATAAAGAATTACTTACAAGAGCTTATGGAGCACCAAGAATTGCTTATATATAATTAAACATTATTATTCTCAATATTATGATAAAAAACCTTGTGAAATTTTTAATAATGAAGAGTATTACTTCAACTTTGTACGCGCTTTTAAGTAGTTCTATTCTATAAAAAATTGCCGATGGAAGATTGGATATAATGGGTATGACACCTACAAAACAAAGGTGTTTACTTGCAAAATTACTTTTTAAGAGAAATAACACTGACTTTATTTTTATATTTCCCTCTGACATTGTTTCACGATAATAATTACCTCACTTCCATGAAATTTCGTTCGCCTGATATTGACATTTTCAATGGCTTGTCCTACTCAACAAAGAGGTATCACAAGTAAAGCCTTCAGAGCAAAACAGAGAGCAATTCCATCGCAAATGAGGCGAGCAATTTACCGAGTCCTTCAACAAGGCTCAAGGATTCGATATCCATGGTGATTCATTTAACCCTTTCTGTATACATAGTGCAATGTCCTATCAACCTTTTCGGTTAGAATACCCCTTGTGTAAGTTAGATAAAATAAATACGCCCTTGTGAGATACGCAAACAGATGACACTCGATTAAAGAATTTAGTGGATGGAAAGATATTAGATGGATGATTGAGAACTGGAAAAATATTCATAATTGGTAATATTTTTTATTAAAATCCCTGCAACAATGTCCACAAACATCAAAAAATATTGTTACCAAGTCCACTGATAGAATGGTAGAATAAATGGTAGTAATGGTCCAATTCAATGATATCAGAAATTTAGAGCCAAAAATTAGAAACTAAAATTATTGTACTAAAAAGTAGTCAAATATATATATATATATATATATATATATATATATATAAATATAATGAATGTATGTATGTATGTATATAGAAATGAATTCATGTATGTATGTATGTATGAATATAGAAATGAATGTATGTATGTATGTATGTATGTATACAGAAATGAATGTATGTATGTATGCATGTATGTTTCTCTATCTGTTCTATAAATTCAAAAACTATACAACAAATAGTCGTAAAATTATGGAAATTTTTAGGTACATCTCCGCAAAGGTTTTTGCTAATTTGGATCAAATCCAAGTGGTCAGGGTAGGCCTAGTATAGGTTTGCCACACCTGATTTTTTTAAATTCTGGGACACTTTTTATTTTATTATAATGCATAATATAATTGGTATAATAATAGTACTAAAATTAGTAATAGTAATTATATACTATATTACACTGTATTAATTATATTTAAATCGCCTTTGATACTGTACTAGGCAAATGTTCATAAATAAATGTTCAATAAAATGCAACTTATTCAAAAAAAAAAAATTCATTGAAGTATAACTTCTTTAGGCGTGTTGAAATCAAAATACTTCGGACACAATTTTAGTACTGCTATAAATTTGTATATAAAAATTATAAAAATGTATCTTATCTGGAAAAGGTATTTTACAAAATTTTATTACGCAAGATTCAAGACTAATTTTCTTGGAAAAAAATGTTAAAATATGATAAAAATTTTATTACATACTTGATAGTAAAAGCTTATGAAAACTACTAATGTAGTATGATTAATTTAATGTCGTGGCTTGAGCACATTAAATATTATCTAAAATTTATTACCAGTTTCTTGAGTAGAAACAGAGATGAATGAAAAAAATCTTCAAAAGAAACTGTTCCATATGCACCCCATGAGAATCCCTATTTCAAAAACCAATAATTTTTTATTTGATGCACGATGCGCTCGTAATTCTTGTGCAACATAGTAGATAGCAATGGGTACATAATAAATATGTATATGTATGTATATATAAAACATATACATACATAAGCATTACAAAATCATTGGAATACTATCTCCTAATTCATTCACTTTACCAGTCAGTCATGTCACTTACTTCGTTAGTATTCACGATCTTCAAAGCAAAAGTTCACTGTACCCGCGTCACTCTCGGACAACTTCAAAATCCCACGCACTTTCGAGAATAAAAATTCGAAAAAAAAAATACTTCTATGAACATAAATGTTTGCCCACGCGAGCCCACGTACTAAAAACACAACATAGAACATTACATATCAAGTTGGAGGAAATGCAGGTACCGCGGTTTCTAATTGCATTGCACCTAACCCGCTCCGACGCGTCGATCGAGGTTGGGACATCTGGTAAATGTAGCCTGGCATGGGAGGTGTTGGGTTCATGAAATTGTTGTTTAAATTTGGAAGATGAACGTGAAATATTAAAACAAATATTTGGGCAACAATAATAAACTGAAGTGATTAAAATAGATCTTGAGAAATCTGAAATTATAAAGGTGCTTAATAATATTTAACACTAGTTATGTCAAATGACCCTATAAATTTATGTTTATGCAAATTTGACAGTACGAACAATTTATTGTTAAATTTTTTTTTCATTGTTGTTTATTTTGAGTAATAAAATACCGTTATTTATCACGCGGGTCATTTGACCCAATTAAAACTAATTAAAACTAAATAATTATTTTCTTAAAATAGTACAGAAATTTACTGCTAATTAACGTAAGATATCAAATTAATCAATTTATCTTGTAATATTTCCTAAGTTTGATCCTTACGCAGCAGTCAGCCTTTTACGTCTTTTTTATATTAGTCCAATGATTTGATGACACATATTGAACAGACCATGTTTTTTACACAAAAATATTTTGATTTTTTTTCCTCTCAAAGAACGTGTTCAAGCACGAGTTTTAAACAAACTGCATCAATGTGTGAAAACAAACAAATAATGATGAAGGCATATGGAATTTAATTTAATTTGCTAACTAAATAGATATAAATGCCAAGATTTTTAACGATTAAAGTAACTTTATAATTTATTTATCTATCTTGTACGTAAATTTTTCTCTCTACGAATTTTATTACAATTAAAGAACCAGTAATAAATATTGAAGTGAAAATTAGAATTTCAAATTATATTGAACATTGAATAGTTTTATTCGAAAAGCCCTAGTATTTTTAATGCAGATTCTTCTAGTGATCTGGTGCCAAGCATGAACTTCATATAAATCCTTTCTATTTTAAATAAAAATTTACATAATCCTTTCCCACTCAGCATTTCAAAATCCCTCGAGGCTGAATCGTAGAATATTTTTTCGAGTGGATGCAAAACGTCTGTTTTATGTCAAAACGTGATAGTAATGGACTAACTCAATGCACTCATTTAAGATAACAGACCTTTGCCATGGATATTGAACAGAAAATGTAATAAAAGAATTATTACATAATAAATATCAACTTGAACACATACACAACAGATTTATTAGAATAGAATTGTGTTGAATAGAAGAAACTGCCTTAGAAAAATGTCTAACTAGAATCTAGAATTAAAATGTAGGAAACTTTGTATATGGCTAGTTTGTAAATAAAAGGCCAAATATATAAAAAAAAAAAACTTACATATCGTAGACGATTTTCGATATAATAGAATTTATTTTAAGGATATTTTCATTAACCCATTATAACAAGAACTTCGTTTTACTTTTGCTTTGCCTTTATAGATAAAATACCAACATACTTTTGGTTTTGAGAAGTCTGATGTCGAGCAGTAGTGACATCAGTTTTCCCTTGAAATTAGAGGAAGCAATATGTTGTTGTTGTTGAGTAAAAATAGTCCAAAAAATAGCATAGCAAAAATAGCTGCCTCAATAAAATATTAAACCAATTACAGAAATTGTAGTAATAAAATTTATTCCTTAGACAACTGTTTAGGTTACCATCTGCAAAACCGACGTAGTTTTAAGTCAAATTAACCCAACAGATTATTGGACTAAGTTCTGATTGCTGTTCAAAAAACAAGCAAATTGAAACAAATAAACTTCAAGAACAATAATATTATGTAATGGTATTTAGCATTTGAAGACGTTCAAATGTACAATATTTAGTCACATTTACTATGGAAAAATAGGCTTCTATTAAGGACAAATGATTTGATTAAAGTAAGTTTAGGTAATCCAGGACCCTAAAAATGAGGACTTATCTATTTCCCATATCACATTTATCATTTATCACTAATTAACACTGTCAATATTCTTTCCAGGAAAATCATTCTCCATACATTCCTGTGTCCTATATATGGAATGATATAGCATTTATTCGATCATTAAATACTCATATGTTACCACAGTTATGTACGAGAAGCCAAGTTAATTAATTATTATTGTAATTAGCAGTTGCAACTCAGTTTATTTATCGTCATGCGTTATAATTATCAATTTTGATGTAGTACTATGCGATTAAATCCAAGTTTAATTGTGGTGTACTGCAGAAATGACATTATAAAACATTGGTTTGAAAAGTTTTAATTAACGAATATTTTGATTAATAATTATGTACAGGCACGAGCTATGCATAGTAATTGTTGGAAAAAATTATTACAAGCAGTAAACAAAAATAAATTATATAGATATTTGATAATTTCCCCAGGTAGATCAGTGGCTAGAACTATAGCAAGTTCAACTGAATTTGATACCAGGAATCGTTTTCAAAAGTTATGACTAAAATAATAAATAAATCAGCAACCAATGGCTAATTTAATAAATCAGTACATACTTATTTCGTTCTTGGTTGAGAAAAAAACTAGCAGAAACTAGTCCTGGGTTCAATTCCCAACCTCGGCCAACTCGATATCAAGCAGTATTCGAAATATTTAATAAAGTCATAGATTTTACATACACCAGAATTAAGAAGACTAAAAAAAAGTATGGTCAATTAACTTCATCCAGTAAAATTGAATCTAATGGTAAATATCCACTGGGGTAACTGCTATCTACAATTATATTTAATTTATGTCAATCAAACTAACTCATAGAATTTAATTAATGTTATAATTGTTATTAATATACGAAATTAAAAAAACTATCAAAAAATATCGAGAAGTCTGATGTCAAGCAGCAGTGACATCAGTTTTCACTTGCAAATATACCAAGAAATATATTTTTACGCAAAAATAGCCATCATCCGACATTGTTGCACCAACAAAATATTCAGCCAAAAATTATAACAATAAAAAAATGCCAAAAAATAACTATCTAATACTAATTCACCACGTGGTAACAAATGCTAAGTAGGTCAATACTGAAGACAATTTGTGCTCAGCCAGTATTTTTCTAACATTACCTATCGATTAGTGTAATATTTCAATGAATAAATTATTAGTAAAATTATTGACATATTACAAAATCCTTAGCACAGATTCTCTGAAAGCATTTGATCTTTACAAAGTATCATTATCCTGTCATCGATGTGAAATTATTATGTAATAATTATGGATTAGTAACGCCTCGTTATGGACTATTAATTCCACTATCTAATAATAATATGGAAATTGAGATAGAAATTAACTAACTCGATAATAAAGTTCTGATAGATATATAATATAGTTGCATAAACTAATGGAAACCTTTCATGAAATAAAGTTTAGTTCTTTGATAGTCAAAGCTTGAATAAAAAAAATAGTTACATAATTTATTTTGAGCGTAAAAAAATTACTAATAAATCTAGCAAAAATATAAATGATTTAACCCTTGAGTTGCCATCTAAAAACAGTGTATTAGGAGGAGTTCAAGCACAAATTCAACATCAAATGGTTGTTCAAAAATGAGAATAAAAAAAAATTGTGTATTCTATTCAGACTTCTAAATGGTAATTAAACTATTCATTTTATTTAAAAAAAAAAAATTTTTTTTGAAGCAAATCGAACAAAATTACTCACAAGATATTATTGACTTAGATTGTTGCTGGAAGTAAACTAATAAAATGTGAAATAAAAATTTTGCAGGTATTGTCTCTAAAACTGATGTCTCTGTATATTATATATATTAAATTATTTATTCCAACACATTACGACAAAACCTTAAAATTCTTATATAAAAAACAGAAATTAAATAAAATTAGTGCTATCGTCCTCTAGTAAAGCAAAAGTTAACTTTTCCCAGAATATTATATAGAACGCATATAAGATGCCTGGAAATATGTATTTTAACTAAATCCTTCTAATAAATCAGATTTTGTTTGACGTTTCTGTGATCACTGAACCAAAGAAAACCTTATTTTAGAGAAACATTCTTTATTATACCATATATGATTATTTTGACCTACTGGCACATATTATGCACCCTGGCGTTTGTCTTTTTGGGGATAAACCACCATCATTGCTGGTATATTGTTTGAAAATAAAAAGGGAGAAATTCATGAATATATATATATATATATATATATATATATATTATAAATGTAATATATATGAAGTATAATAATGTACAAACCAAAATTCTAATGTATTTTGTATTCATTATAAAATTCGAAGAGGCATAGTAGGAATTTGTATATACAATGACACAGTACATATTGAAGCCGAATAGAATATATCAAGAATGAGCAACCACCGGCCTGCGGGCTCTTTAAATATTTTTCTACGAATTTTATTTATCAACTTTCTACTATTAATAAATTATAATCTATTTTATCATTTGCGTTATATATGAAATATTAACTTTTTTTTAATTTTAAGTTTCCATATTATGTTTAATTGCGTCCCTGTAAATTAATCTGTATGATTGTAATAGTAAGCTTGGTAAATTGAAATGTTAATTAGACCTCAAAATTTTAAATTTTGAATGCTGGCCCCGAGTTAAAAAGGTTGCTCATTCTTTGAATATGCAGTGGTAAGATTTTGTTGTCTTTCTGAAATTTTCTATTAGTTAATTTCAAAGTATTTCTTACCCTTATTATATGATCTTATTTTTTTTTTAATATGGAGAAAGGTCGGAGTAATTCGGAAAGCTAAATTCATTCATCATCAAAAAGACTGACTTATGTATAAAAAATGATATATTACTTCTCTTATGGAATTTGCTTTAATATTAAACAAATAGTAAAAACAATGATCAAACATTTAGATATTATTGTAAATGTATGTTCTTCAATGACCACATATTCATTCAAACCAAATTGCATAACATTTCCTTTACTCGGTTCTAAAAATCCAACACAATGTTGAAGGTACGATTTCTGCATAAGGTTGATTTGGTGGATATACGTGCTAATTTGATATGATGTCAATTAACTAATAAGTATAAAACTAATTCGTTTTAAATGAATAAATTAATTAGACTATGTAGAATCTTGCCTTTAAACAAGTTGCATGAACTTCCTGATATGTGAAAATAATACTTTATAATAATGTAGCTTCGTAAACACTTAGGTGTTCAAATGTGCTAAAAGTGTAGCTGATTATTCCAAATTTTAATTAAAATTTATAATAAAACCACTTCACATTTCAAGATAATCAAGACCATGAACTAGCTATGCAAAGTTGCTTAAAAACAATATTTGTATGTGGAAAAATCCATTCCTAATTCACCTGCTGAAAATACATAACAGCAATGTTAAATCTGACTACTTTCTACTCATTTTCAAAATGAAAACATAAAATTGTATCAAGAGTCGATTTTATTTCATTCTTAACATCACATATTCAAATTATACAAAAATTATAAGTGGAAATATTACAACTCGACATTTATTGATCATTTTCTCATAAATTGTATGGTCATCTGATCGCCTAGTGGATGGGGCTCATTAGGGTCCAATGGCGCCATTGTAACAAGTTGCTTCGGATGGTCCTATGTAAAATACCTTTACATAATATATTTATGTAAATAATTGTACTAAATAATTATTAGTGTCGATTGCACATGAAATTATGCGCACTCGTTTTTAAATTTGCACTAAGGATCATAACCTATGTAGGAACGCCTAGGAGAATTTCAATATTATTTGATCTTTACACAGCTGCCTTGAAGATTTTTTACTTATATATCAAAATTAAAATTGAAAGCAACATATATAGTAATAAAAACTTCTCAAAAAGTTAAGAATCTAGAAGGAATCGTATATATGTCTTACTCAACCATGTTGGAAGTATCACTTCAATAAACAAAACACTCTCGGGTAAATGACAAACGTGTCTTTCTAACGCAACCTTTTGCAAATTAAATTAAAAGTATGACTTCAATAATATATTCTGGTATTTAATTAACCTTTCGATACACATGTAAATATTTTTGGCAAGCCACGCTCCTCGCGTCGGTATGTAATCCTCATCGCAAAATTCTTGAGAATTTTAATAAAAAAGATATTAAATATAACTTAATTTAAAAAGTTTAATTTATTGCCTATATTTGATCACCATTTCAAACAATCTAAACATGTAAAAGTACAATTCGCCATTTTGGAGACGACGCCATCGTAATGGCGCCTATACTTGTTCTTCGTGCTGAAATGCCGCGCACATGTAACGAAAGGTTAAATAAATGCTTATAATAAAACAAATAAATACTATCAAAATGTTATATACTCACAATTATTGTATAAACTCGATCACAGAAATGAAATAATTAACTCGCCAAACTAGTTGTAAAAATACAATAATTAATTATTTTCACTAAAAAATTATGTGCTGGAACTCCTCCGGTTACTTGAACACCTTTCGGATTACGCAGCACTATGACCCGAGCGTCTCCTTTGGCGCTCGGGTCATGCGCCATGTAATGCCTATCAGGTGTAAGCACCAAATGAAAGAGGTTCTGCGACAATGGCCACGATTTCGGGTTCCATAGATCGACAATGTGCCAATGCAAAGATAGGAACTTCTGAACAAAATATCGATACCATATCGATACACAACTGCCCTCTGCATTTGGTTTTAATACCTATCTACCTATCTATTTAAACCTATCTACAATATTTTTTGTGTACTTTTTGGACACTGAGTTGACAGTATCCTGTAAACAAGTAACAATGGCGCGTAAATGGTCGGTCAATGTGTTCATAAAGGAATATTATGTAGATATCGTAAAATTATAAATAACTGGGTGTACCTGCGACTTCGTTCACGTGGAATTTAATAGAAAAGTTAATTTTTTTGCAATTTTATGATAATTGCTATTTATTTGAAGTATTTTGTATTAGCTATATTGGGGAAAAATCTTATAAACAATATTTGTAGTTTCTTAGGTTAATTCAACATTACTTTTGGCCTTTTTCGTGTTTTTAAAGATGAGATTTGACTTTCTTTTTAGTTATTTATGTATATGTATAAAAATATTGTACATTTTGTAAGTAGTATAAAATATGCCATAAGCCAAAACTTACAAAATTGTCTCGAATCGCATTTCGCTTGAAAATTATTACTGCATTAACTAAAAATACTTATAAAATAGAATATATCCACATAAAAGGTGCCTTTTATAAAGTATGTGTTTATTTTACTTGGGGACCTTAGAAAATAAATTCTGCAAAGGCACTTACAAACAGCTGCTTCAACGTCGACTTCCTCAGATGCGGTAATATAAAATACTGTTTCGAAATAATAAAAATGGTACTAACTCCGACTTGAGTTAAATGTTTGAAATTGGAGAAAACGAGAAAAAAACAGTACGACAATGTTATACTAGAGGGTAAAATGAAGAAACGCAGATTTTTGGTAATCGACATATTTAGCAAAACAGTCAAAATCTAAGAAGAGACGATTTTTTACCTATCGATTTATTTTTATGGTTAATATTTAACTTAACTGAATTTGTTATGTTCACCATTTTAAAAGGTCAATTCTCCGAAAAAATTTTGATTGAGAATTGGCCCGTAAATGTATATGAATATAGTTACTATAAGTAAGTTATAGTAAGACAATGATATAGCAGAGACTATAAGAAAATTCTTGAGACCGCTTTAATAAATGTAAAAAAAATTATGAAAATCTGTTTAAAAAATATTCAAACCTTTCAGGAGCAGAAAAACCATATAGCATGAGAAGTAGAATAATCAAAAACACTTACCTGAAACAAAAAAAAAATATGGTTAGATACATACAAATTATAAATATAAATAAATTACACGAAATAGCACTTTTTATTGTGAATATCTACATTTAAATCACCAGGTAACCGGACCTGAATCAGAGGTCCCGGGTTCGATACCCACTTCGAGCAGTCTGTTGTCAGGCAGCAGTGACAACGATTTTCACTTGAAAATATAGATAGCAATATGTTTCCAAGTGAAAATAGCCCTTGCTCGGCATTGTTGCACCAATAAAACGTCAGCCCTATTAGATTAATTCTAATAATAAAAAATCATGAAATATGGATGGATTAACCATTGGGTTACCATCTAAAAAATGCGAAATAAGGAGAAGTTTCAGCCCATACAACGTAAGGTTCTGATTGCTGTTAAAAAAATATATAAAAAAATCACCAGGTGTGATAATCAAATTAAGGACTCATCAAGGACACGTACAAAAAACGCTCAGATTCATACAATGGCATAGAAATGTTACGTCTCAAAGAGCGCCACAATATTCATCCATAAATTAATTTTTTATTGCCTCGGTTTAAATAGAATTGTTCAAAAAGATATTAGTGTCAAATTGCTATCTTCGAAGCGTTCATTCTATTCTTGCCGTTTCATAAACCGCGAATGTTTCATATATTTCTCGTTATTATTGTTAGGTCGGTTGCGGCGGAGAAAAATGTGTGGTGTTAAGTTATTACGTTTTCAGAATTACGGTACTGACCGTAAACCATGAAATATGATACCAAAAACACCATCTCTTATGATTTTAATGTTGCCCAGGCTCATGAAAGAGCATTTTCCGCTTATCGAAGGATTTATTTAATGAATATGGGGGGATTAACTCGAATTATCGCCCAAGATGGTGAGACGAATTATCTTTGAAGAGACGAATTTGAAAATCTTGTGAAATACTTATATGGATTCCTATATGAACTTTTAAACAAAAGTTCCAGGTTCGATATCCACCTCGGGCAGCCTGATATGATGATACTATTAGTAGTACTTCAGGCATATTTCACTTACAATTTACTTGTTAGAAGGGCAACGCATAATTAGCTATTATTTGGAACTGCCTAATGTTTCGTCCTAATAATATGTGTCACAAAAGATGAAATAGCTCACCAAGAATATCTATTGGCACTGATAATTACATCTTAATAAAATAAGTGCGTCATTGCCGTAACAGCAGTCACCCAAGAA